>NC_138999.1:26035400-26181924 GCF_964374135.1 Grampus griseus
TTTGTTTTTGTTTTTTACTTCATATAAACTGAATCAATCATGTATACACTGTATCTGGATTCTTTTTTTTTTAACATTTTTTTTTAGAGGATAAGTGATGGCTACTTTATTTTTTCATTTTATTTTACTTTTTTTAACATCTTTATTGGGGTATAATTGCTTTACAATGGTGTGTTAGTTTCTGCTTTATAACAAAGTGAATCAGTTATATATATACATATGTTTCCATATCTCTTCCCTCTTGCGTCTCCCTCCCTCCCACCCTCCCTATCCCACCCCTCCAGGCAGTCACAAAGCACCAAGCTGATATCCCTGTGCTATGCAGCTGCTTCCCACTAGCTATCTACCTTACATTTGGTAGTGTATATATGTCCATGCCTCTCCCTCGCTTTGTCACAGCTCACCCTTCCCCCTCCCCATATCCTCAAGTCCATTCTCCAGTAGGTCTGTGTCTTTATTCCTGTCTGACCCCTAGGTTCCTCATGACATTATTTTTCTTAAATTCCATATATATGTGTTAGCATACGGTATTTGTCTTTTTCTTTCTGACTTACTTCACTCTGTATGACAGACTCTAGGTCCATCCACCTCATTACAAATAGCTCAATTTCGTTTCTTTTTATGACTGAGTAATATTCCATTGTATATATGTGCCACATCTTCTTTATCCATTCATCCGATGATGGGCACTTAGGTTGTTTCCATCTCCGGTCTATTGTAAATAGAGCTGCAGTGAACATTTTGGTACATGACTCTTTTTGAATTATGGTTTTCTCAGGGTATATGCCCAGTAGTGGGATTGCTGGGTCATATGGTAGTTTTATTTGTAGTTTTTTAAGGAACTTCCATACTGTTCTCCATAGTGGCTGTACCAATTCACATTCCCACCAGCAGTGCAAGAGTGTTCCCTTTTCTCCACACCCTCTCCAGCATTTATTGTTTCTAGATTTTTTGATGATGGCCATTTTGCCTGGTGTGAGATGATATCTCATTGTAGTTTTGATTTGCATTTCTCTAATGATTAATGATGTTGAGCATTCTTTCATGTGTTTGTTGGCAGTCTGTATATCTTCTTCGGAGAAATGTCTATTTAGGTCTTCTGCCCATTTTTGGATTGGGTTGTTTGTTTTTTTGTTATTGAGCTGCATGAGCTGCTTGTAAATTTTGGAGATTAATCCTTTCTCAGTTGCTTCATTTGCAAATATTTTCTCCCATTCTGAAGGTTGTCTTTCGGTCTTGTTTATGGTTGCCTTTGCTGTGCAAAAGCTTTGAAGTTTCATTAGGTCCCATTTGTTTATTTTTGTTTTTATTTCCATTTCTCTAGGAGGTGGGTCAAAAAGGATCTTGCTGTGATTTATGTCATAGAGTGTTCTGCCTATGTTTTCCTCTAAGAGTTTGATAGCTTCTGGCCTTACATTTAGGTCTTTAATCCATTTTGAGCTTATTTTTGTGTATGGTGTTAGGGAGTGATCTAGTCTCATACTTTAACATTTACCTGTCCAGTTTTCCCAGCACCACTTATTAAAGAGGCTGTCCTTTCTCCACTGTACATTCCTGCCTCCTTTATCAAAGATAGGTGACCATATGTGCGTGGGTTTATCTCTGGGTTTTCTATCCTGTGCCATTGATCTATCTTTCTGTTTTTGTGCCAGTACCATACTGTCTTGATTACTGTAGCTTTGTAGTATAGTCTGAAGTCAGGGAGCCTGATTCCTCCAGCTCCGTTTTTCGTTCTCAAGATTGCTTTGGCTATTCGGGGTCTTTTGTGTTTCCATACAAATTGTGAAAAATTTTGTTCTAGTTCTGTGAAAAATGCCAGTGGTAGTTTGATAGGGATTGCAATTGAATCTGTAGATTGCTTTGGGTAGTAGATTCATTTTCACAATGTTGATTCTTCCAATCCAAGAAGATGGTATATCTCTCCATCTATTTGTATCATCTTTAATTTCTTTCATCAGTGTCTTATAATTTTGTGCATACAGGTCTTTTGTCTCCTTAGGTAGGTTTATTCTTAGGTATTTTATTCTTTTTGTTGCAATGGTAAATGGGAGTGTTTTCTTGATTTCACTTTCAGATTTTTCATCGTTAGTGTGTAGGAATGCCAGAGATTTCTGTGCATTAATTTTGTATCCTGCTACTTTGCCAAATTCATTGATTAGCTCTAGTAGTTTTCTGGTAGCATCTTTAGGATTCTCTATGTATAGTATCATGTCATCTGCAAACAGTGACAGCTTTACTTCTTCTTTTCCAATTTTTTGGAAATCTTTTTATTTCCTTTTCTTCTCTGATTGCTGTGGCTAAAACTTCCAAAACTGTATTGAATAAGAGTGGTGAGAGCGGGCAACCTTGTCGTGTTCCTGATCTTAGTGGAAATGCTTTCAGTTTTTCACCATTGAGGAGGATGTTGGCTGTGGGTTTGTCATATATGGCCTTTATTATGTTGAGCAAAGTTCTCTCTGTGCCTACTTTCTGCAGGGTTTTTATCATAAATGGGTGTTGAATTTTGTCAAAAGCTTTCTCTGCATCTCTTGAGATGATCATATGGTTTTTCTCCTTCAGTTTGTTAATATGGTTTATCACATTGATTGATTTGCGTATATTGAAGAATCCTTGCATTCCTGGAATAAACCCCACTTGATCATGGTGTATGATCCTTTTAATGTGCCGTTGGATTCTGTTTGCTAGTGTTTTGTTGAGGATTTTTGCATCTATGTTCATCAGTGATATTGGCCTGTAGTTTTCTTTCTTTGTGACATCCTTGTCTGGTTTTGGTATTAACATGATGGTGGCCTCGTAGAATGAATTTGGGAGTGTTCCTCCCTCTGCTATATTTTGGAAGAGTCTGAGAAGTATAGGTGTTAGCTCTTCTCTAAATGTTTGATAGAATTCGCCTGTGAAGCCCTCTGGTCCTGGGCTTTTGTTTGTTGGAAGATTTTTAATCACAGTTTCAATTGCAGTGCTTCTGATTGGTCTGTTCATTTTTTCTATTTCTTCCTGATTCAGTCTTGGCAGGTTGTGCATTTCTAAGAATTTGTCCATTTCTTCCACGTTGTCCATTTTATTGGCATAGAGTTGCTTGTAGTAATCTCTCATGATCTTTTTTATTTCTGCAGTGTCAGTTGTTACTTCTCCTTTTTCATTTCTATTGATTTGAGTCTTCTCCCTTTATTTTTTGATGAGTCTGGCTAATGGTTTATTAGTTTTGTTTATCTTCTCAAAGAACCACCTTTTGGTTTTATTGATCTTTGCTATTGTTTCCTTCATTTCTTTTTGTTGTAGTTTATCTTATGACAGGGCCGAAAGTAAGCTCATCACAGGAGATGAATTGTGCCGAAGCACAGCGGTAGAGGGCTGCCGCTCGCTCAGGCAAAACAGCGCTGTCTGTCCTGCTGTCGTAGCTTTTATTAAAGAATTATCTAGGTTTACACTTCAAGACTTGTTTTCTTAACAATTCAGAAATGCCAAAGCAGCAACCTATGTTTTTATTAATTATACAAGCAATAATTGGCTTTCTTGAAAACATGCCGTACTTCGTCCTTGAGCGCAAAAGCAGCACAAAGTTCCCACCATTATTTTGATTATACTGAGGTAGCACGAGGACATTTCCTTGCGTTGCCACCATTCTGATTACACTGAGGACATCTCATGGATCAGTGCCCAAAGCACTCAATGCTTTTTCGCAGGCCCCCGGTTTGCCGCGGGGGGGCGGGGGGGGCTCAAAGCATTCAGGACTGTTCACAGCTCTGGCTTATTCGCATGCCCCCGGTTTGCCGGGGGGGCTCAAAGCAATCAGGACTGTTTGCAGTTCTGGCTTATTTACCAGCCCCCAGTTTGCTGCGGGGGGGGGGGGGTGGTCTCATGGATCATGTCTCATTTCCATGTCCTCAGTTATTCCACTACACTTTTTCATTTATTTCTGACCTGATCGTTATGATTTCTTTCCTTCTGCTAACTTTGGGGTTTTTTTATTCTTCTTTCCCTAATTGCTTTAGGTGCAAGGTTAGGTTGTTTATTCGAGATGTTTCCTGTTTCTTAAGGTGGGCTTGTATTGCTATAAACTTCCCTCTTAGAACTGCTTTTGCTGCATCCCATAGGTTTGGGGTCATCGTGTCTCCATTGTCATTTGTTTCTAGGTATTTTTTTTATTTCCTCTTTGATTTCTTCAGTGATCACTTCGTTATTAAGTAGTGTATTGTTTAGCCTAAATGTGTTTGTATTTTTTTTTACAGATCTTTTCCTGTAATTGATATCTCGTCTTATGGCATTGTGGGCAGAAAAGATACTTGTTACAATTTCAATTTTCTTAAATTTTCCAAGGCTTGATTTGTGACCCAAGATATGATCTATCCTGGAGAATGTTCCATGAGCACTTGAGAAAAATGTGTATTTTGTTGTTTTTGGATGGAGTGTCCTATTAATATCAATTAAGTCCATCTTGTTTAATGTATCATTTAAAGCTTGTGTTTCCTTATGTATTTTCACTTTGGATGATCTGTCCATTGGTGAAAGTGGGGTGTTAAAGTCCCCTACTATGAATGTGTTACTGTCCGTTTCCCCTTTTATGGCTGTTAGTATTTGCCTTATGTCTTGAGGTGCTCCAATGTTGGGTGCATAAATAGTTACAATTGTTATATCTTCTTCTTGGATCGATCCCTTGATCATTATGTAGTGTCCTTCTTTGTCTCTTCTAATAGTCTTTATTTTAAAGTCTATTTTGTCTGATATGAGAATTGCTACTCCATCTTTCTTTTGGTTTCCATTTGCATGGAATATCTTTTTCCATCCCCTTACTTTCAGTCTGTATGTGTCTCTAGGTCTGAAGTGGGTCTCTTGTAGACAACATATATATGGGTCTTGTTTTTGTATCCATTCAGCCAATCTGTGTCTTTTGGTGGGAGCATTTAGTCCATTTACATTTAAGGTAATGATCGATATGTATGTTCCTATTCCCATTTTCTAAACTGTTTTGAGTTCGTTATTGTAGGTCTTTTCCTTCTCTTGTGTTTGTTGCCTAGAGAAGTTCCTTTAGCATTTGTTGTAAAGCTGCTTTGGTGGTGCTGAACTGTCTCAGCTTTTGCTTGTCTGTAAAGGTTTTGATTTCTCCATCAAATCTGAATGAGATCCTTGCTGGGTAGAGTAATCTTGGTTGCAGGTTTTTCTCCTTCATCACTTTCAGTATGTCATGCCACTCCCTTCTGGCTTGCAGAGTTTCTGCTAAGAGATCAGCTATTAACCTTATGAGGATTCCCTTGTGTGTTGTTTTTCCCTTGCTGCTTTTAATATGTTTTCTTTGTATTTAATTTTTGACAGTTTGATTAATATGTGTCTTGGCGTATTTCTCCTTGGATTTATCTTGTATGGGACTCTCTGTGCTTCCTGGATCTGATTAACTATTTCCTTTCCCATATTAGGGAAGTTTTCAACTATAATCTCTTCAAATATTTTCTCTGTCCCTTTCTTTTTCTCTTCTTCTTCTGGGACCCCTGTAATTCGAATGTTGGTGCATTCAGTGTTGTCTCAGAGGTCTCTGAGACTGTCCTCTATTCTTTTCATTCTTTTTTCTTTATTCTGCTCTGCAGTAGTTATTTCCACTATTTTATCTTCCAGGTCACTTATCCGTTCTTCTGCCTCAGTTATCTCCTATTGATCCCTTCTAGAGAATTTTTAATTTCATTTGTTGTGTTGTTCATCACTGTTTGTTTGCTCTTTAGTTTTTCTAGGTCCTTGTTAAACGTTTCTTGTATTTTCTCCATTCTATTTCCACGATTATGGACCATGTTTACTATCATTATTCAGAGTTCTTTTTCAGGTAGACTGCCTATTTCCTCTTCATTTGTTAGGTCTGGTGGGGTTTTGCCTTGCTCCTTCATCTGCTGTGTGTTTCTCTGTGTTCCCATTTGTGCTTAACTTACTGTGTTTGGGGTCTCCTTTTCGCAGGCTGAAGTTTCGTAGTTCCTGTTGTTTTTGGTATCTGTCCCCAGTGGCTAAGGTTGGTTCAGGGGGTTGTGTAGGCTTCCTGGTGGAGGAGACTAGTGCCTGTGTTCTGGTGGATGAGGCTGGATCTTGTCTTTCTGGTGGGCAGGTCCATGTCTGGTGGTGTGTTTTGGGGTGTCTGTGGGCTTATTATGATTTTAGGCAGCCTCTCTGCTAATGGGTGGGGTTGTGTTCCTGTTTTGCTAGTTGTTTGGTATAGGGTGTCCAGCACTGTAGCTTGCTGGTCATTGAGTGAAGCTGGGTGCTGGTGTTGAGATGGAGATCTCTGGGAGATTTTCGCCATTTGATATTATGTGGAGCCGGGAGGTCTGTTGTTGAGCAGTGTCCTGAAGTTGCCTCTCCCACCTCAGAGGCACAACACTGACTCCTGGCTGCAGCACCAAGAGCCTTTCATCCACCCTTCTCAGAATAAAAGTGAGAAAAAGTAGACAGAAAGAATTAGTAGAAGTAGGAAGGGAGGGAGGGAGGGAGGGAGGGAGGGAGAGAGAGAGAGAGAGAGAAAGAAAGAAAGAAAGAGAGAAAGAAAGAAAGAAAGAAGGGAAGGAAGGAAGGAAGGAAGAAAAAGAAAGAACTAAAGAAGGAAAGAAAGAACGAAAGGAGGGAGGGAGGGAGGGAGGGCAGGACGGTGGGAGGAAGGAAGGAAGGAGGTAAGGAAGGAAAAAAGAAAGAAAGGAAGATAAAGTAAAATAAAATAAAATATAAAGTTATTAAATTAAAAAATAATTATTAAGAAAATTTTTTTTTAAAAACGGACGGATAGAACCTTAGGACAAATGGTGGAAGCAAAGCTATACAGACAAAATCTCACACAGAAGCATACACATACACAGTTACAAAAAGAGGAAAAGGGGAAAAAATAATATATCTTGCTCTCAAAGTCCACCTCCTCAATTTGGGATGATTCGTTGTCTATTCAGGTATTCCACTGATGCAGGGTACAGCAAGCTGATTGTGGAGATTTAATCTGCTGCTCCTGAGGCTGCTGGGAGAGATTTCCCTTTCTCTTCTTTGTTCGCACAGCTCCTGGGGTTCAGCTTTGGATTTGGCCCCGCCTCTGCGTGTAGGTCGCTGGAGGGCGTCTGTTTTTTGCTCAGACAGGGCAGGGTTAAAGGAGCCGCTGATTTGGGGGCTCTGGCTCAGTCAGGCCGGGGGGAGGGAGGGGCGCGGAGTGCAGGGCGAGCGTGCGGCGGCAGAGGCCAGCGTGACGTTGCACCAGCCTGAGACCCGCAGTGCGTTCTCCCGGGGAAATTGTCCCTGGATCCTGGGAACCTGGCAGTGTGGTGGGCTGCACAGGCTCCCCGGAAGAGGGGTGTGGATAGTGACCTGTGCTCGCACACAGGCCCCTTGGTGGTGGCAGCAGCGGCCTTAGCGTCTCTCGCTTGTCTCTGGGGTCCGCGCTTTTAGCCGCGGTTCACGCCCATCTCTGGAGCTCCTTTAAGCAGCACACTTAATCCCCTCTCCTCACGCACCAGGAAACAAAGAGGGAAGAAAAAGTCTCTTGCCTCTTCGGCAGCTCCAGACCTTTCACGGACTCCCTGCCGGCTAGCCGTGGTGCACTAACCCGTTCAAGGCTGTGTTCACGCAGCCAACCCCAGTCCTCTCCCTGCGCTCCAACCAAAGCCCGAACCTCAGCTTGCAACCCCGCCCGCCCCGGCGGGTGAGCAGAGAAGCCTCTCGGGCTGGTGAGTGCTGGTCGGCACCAATCCTCTGTGTGGGAATCTCTCCGCTTTGCCCTCTGCACCCCTGTTGCTGTTCTCTCTCCGAGGCCCCGAAGTTCCCCCCTCCACCACCCGCAGTCTCCGCCCGCAAAGGCGCTTCCTAGTGTGTGGAAACCTTTCCTCCTTCACAGCTCCCTCCCACTGGTGAAGGTGCCGTCCCTATTCTTTTGTCTCTGTTTTCTTTTTTTCTTTTGCCCTACCCAGCTACGTGGGGAGTTTCTTGCCTTTTGGGAGGTCTGAGGTCTTCTGCCAGCATTCAGTAGCTGTTCTCTAGGAGTTGTTCCACGTGTAGATGTATTTCTGGTGTATCTGTGGGGAGGAAGGTGATCTCTGCGTCTTACTCTTCCGCCATCTTTCCTTTTTTAACATCTTTACTGGAGTATAATTGCTTCACAACGGTGTGTTAGTTTCTGCTTTATAACAAAGTGAATCAGTTATACATATACATATGTTCCCATATCTCTTCCCTCTTGCGTCTCCCTCCCTCCCACCCCTCCCTATCCCACCCCTCTAGGTGGTCACAAAGCACTGAGCTGATCTCCCTGTGCTATGCGGCTGCTTCCCACTAGCTATCTACCTTACGTTTGGTAGTGTATATATGTCCGTGCTACTGTGTCACTTTGTCACAGCTTACCCTTCCCCCTCCCCATATCCTCAAGTCTGTACTCTAGTAGGACTGTGTCTTTATTCCTGTCTTACCCCTAGGTACTTCATGACCTTTATTTTTTTTTCTTTCTTAGATTCCATATATATGTGGTAGCATATATATTTGTTTTTCTCTTTCTGACTTACTTTACTCTGTATGACGGACTCTAGGTCCATCCACATCACTACAAATAACTCAATTTGGTTTCTTTTTATGGCTGAGTAATATTCCATTGTATATATGTGCCACATCTTCTTTATCCATTCATCTGTTGATGAACACTTAGGTTGCTTCCATGTCCTGGCTATTGTAAATAGAGCTGCAATGAACATTTTGGTACATGACTCTTTTTGAATTATGGTTTTCTCAGGGTATATGCCCAGTAGTGGGATTGCTGGGTCATATGGTAGTTCTATTTGTAGTTTTTTAAGGAACTTCCATACTGTTCTCCATAGTGGCTGTACCAATTCACATTCCCACCAGCAGTGCAAGAGTGTTCCCTTTTCTCCACACCCTCTCCAGCATTTATTGTTTCTAGATTTTTTGATGATGGCCATTCTGACTGGTGTGAGATGATATCTCATTGTAGTTTTGATTTGCATTTCTCTAATGATTAACGATGTTGAGCATTCTTTCATGTTTTTGTTGGCAATCTGTATATTTCTTTGGAGAAATGTTTATTTAGGTCTTGTGCCCATTTTTTGATTGGGTTGTTTTTTTGTTATTGAGCTGCATGAGCTGCTTGTAAATTTTGGAGATTAATCCTTTGTCAGTTGCTTCATTTGCAAATATTTTCTCCCATTCTGAGGTTTGTCTTTTGGTCTTTGCAATGCCTTTTTTAAACTTCAAAATGTGGTTGTAATAGAGATAACCTTAGGGACATTGTCTAATTTAATGGAAGGCCAGTTTGAGCCTAAGGAACATAACATCCTCACCAGTGACTTAAAGATCAAGGACGATTATATTTCCTCTCTTGATTCAGGGAAAGAATTACTGGAAAAAGACCTACTTTGATTGAGGAAAATCTTATTGAAACTGGGATCACCTAAGTTTAGGTTGCTTTCAAGAATGTTATGAACTTCAGCCATTGTTTGCTTTGCATTGGTTGGCTCTCTGCAATCAGCCTCAGACGAGGTGTTCAAGGACATCTGGATTGTGGAAAACTTCAGCAAATTTATCCTTGACATTTCAGTGGGGGAAAAATGATATTTGCTAATGTGAGAGCATATTACACATTGCATTTTACCTTGAGAGAGTGTTGATTCTTTCTGATATGTGGATAGTCCTGAAAGTTACATTTGACAATAGGAGTTATATTTTAAGTACGCCTATTACTGGGAAAAAGTACTTTTCTGTAAGTGTGCCAAGAGTGCACTGCGTTTTTACATTGCTTCCCTAAAGAACTGGTAGGATTTTTCAGACTATCTCCACTAAGTGTTTATATACTTGCTTCCCCTTGGCCACACTCCTTCAATATTTAAGAACTACACATCAGAGCATTTCGCTATTCCCAGTGTCAGAATATCAATTTCATTTGCCACAGGTTGAATAGATGGAATGTTTGGGTCGTAACACTTAGGGGAAAATCCCACTGTAGGAAAGAAAAACTTACAAAATAAATAGAAAAGTCTAACCCTAAGCCCAGGGTCCATTTTAATATTCAGTGATGTTCAACCCATTGTTAGGATTCCAGATTGTCAAAGTTGGAAGAAGCTTTAAAAATCATCTAATCCAAATGCTTCTCTTAACAGAGAAGAAGTGAGGTGACTTATACAAGGTCCTATGATTAATTTATAGAAGAAAAGAAATCTTACCGCCCCAGGATCCCTTCTACTTTGCTGTAACTCTGCTTCCATTTTCCATAGTCTTCTTTCCACAGTTAAATCTATTCATTCCTTTAAAAAGCATTTAGTGTGGTGCGATGTCACCTCACATATGTTAGGATGACTATTATAAAAAAAGAAAAACAGATAAGTGTTGGTGAGGGTGTGGAGAAAAGAGAACCTTATACACTGTTGATTGGAATGGAAATTGGTGCAGCCACTATGAAAAACAGTATAAAGTTCTAAAATACATGAAAAATAGGTCTACCATATGATCCAGCAATCCCACTTCTAGGTATACATCCAAAGAAATTGTAGTTAGGCTCTTGACGAGGTATCTGCACTCCCATGTTCATCGCAGCATTATTCACAATAGCCAAGACATGGGAGCAACCTAAGTATCTATCAGTGGACAGATGGATAAAGTGTGGTATATACATGCAGTGGAATATTGTTCAGCCTTTAAAAAGAAGGAAATCCTGCCATTTGTGACACCGTGGATCATCGTGGAGGACATTATGCTAAATGAAAGAAGGCAGACACAGAAGGACAAATACTACATAATTGCACTGATACGAGAACTCTAAAATAGTCAAATTCATAGACTCAGAGAGTAGAATGGTGGTTGCCAGGGGCTGGGGGGAGGGGTTAATGAGGATTTATTAGTCAAAGGGTACAGAGTTTCAGTTATGCAAGATGAATAAGTCCTAGACATCTACTGTATAGCATAGAGCCTATAGTTAATAATACTGTATCATCTAGTTAAAAATTTACTGACAGAGTAGATGTTAAGTGTTCTTATCACTAATAATAATAATAATAATAAATTAAGAGGATGGGAGGAAGGTTTGGCCAGTGATAGATATATTTATGGCATAGATTATGGTGATGGTTTTAAGTGTGTATATAGTTATCTCCAAACTCATCAAGTTATATATGTTGAATAGGTACAGACTTTTGTCTGTAAATCATACCTCAATAAAGTGGTTTCAAAAGAAAAGCATTTATTGAACATCTGTGATGGGGCAGATGTCCCTTGATGCTACAGATATGAGGACATATAAGATAGATGAGAAGTCACAGTCTCAAGAAAGATTGTCACAAAACTAATATGATAATCTTTATAAAATAGAATGTACTACATGTTGTGGGAACATAAACGAAGGGATAACCCATTTTTCCTGGACTCATGGGTGATACATTTCCTCAAAGTGAGTCAATTTAGCCATAAGGAATCAACTTCTTTAGTTTACCTGGTGCCTGAATGATCAGTATGCAGTTCCCATACTTTGTAATCTTTGTACATTCAACCTGTATTTACTGAATATGTACAGTTTATATACAAAGTGATGGAATATCAGCCACAGACTGCATAGCCTTTACACTTAAGCAGCTTACAACTAAAAAGAAGATAGACTTTAATGAAGCTTAACACAGTCTGTAACAAACGTAGCCAAATAAAGTAGAGTGTGAAGGGGAAGAGAAGGTGGGTTGGAATTAAGAAAAGTGTTATAGGGGCTTCCCTGGTGGCGCAGTGCTTGAGAGTCCGCCTGTCGATGCAGGGGACACGGGTTCGTGCCCCGGTCTGGGAAGATCCCACATGCGTGGAGCGGCTGGGCCAGTGAGCTATGGCCGCTGAGCCTGCACATCCGGAGCCTGTGCTCCGCAACGGGAGAGGCCCACGTACCGCAAAAAAAAAAAAAGAAAGAAAGAAAGAAAAGTGTTATAAATTAGAATGTTTCATGAAAAAATTAACACAGTAGAAATTCCCTGAAACGAGAGATATAACAAGTAGTTTATCTTATGAATGTAAATATATTATTTAAGGAAAATTTGGGATAGTTATAATTGAATGAAAGAGAAAAATTTTTAATTTTAAATTTAAAAGAGAAAAATTAAAAAACCCTATAACCCTACCATCCAGAGATAAGTATTAAAATTTTGATATCTAGTTGTTTACACAGATTTTTCTTAGGTACACAAAATACAAATTTTTTCTTAAAGAAATTTGGTTTGTAGATATTATTTTATAATCCAAAGATTATATTTGATAATATAGTGTAGGCATGTTTCACTCTAGTTAATCCTCTTCTAAAATGTGATTTTTATAGTAATGTATATCATAGAAATAATTTATTAATGTTTTAAGTTAATTCCCTATGTTAATAATGTTTCCTGTTTTTTTGCTATTATGAGTAGCAGCATAATGAACACACTTGTACATAATTCTTGGTTTGAAGCTTTGATCCTTTCATATTCCTAGAACTTGAATCACTAGGTCCCACTTTAAGCTTTTGGTACACACAGACCAGTTACTTCCCAAAAAAGTATAGCCATTTAAATCCCATAAATGATTCAGCCTAGGCAGTAGAGTTACCAATTTTAAAAAAAAGTCTTTTCAGAGGCACAAATTAGGTATCATTGTTACAATTTGTGTTCCCTTGATTTAATAATATATTATCATTAGCTACTTTTATTTTTTCCATTGTGCGTTGTTTATTGATGTTCTAAAACCAATAATCAATTTTTATAAGTAGTGCGTTTTTCTTTTCTTTTCCAGAAAAATAAAATCAAACCTGTATACATTAAGGTAGTTAAAACTGTTGCAAATATTTTTTTTATCTGTCTTTTCCTGTTAAATTTGTTTATGGTGCTTCATGACATAGGATATAGAGTTCTTTTTTATCTTTTCCCCCCAAATTTTAACCAGTTGTCTCAGAACAGCTTAGGGAATAGTTGTCCATTTCCTTGATGAATATTTTCACTGGAAATTTCACATGTATCATGTACTAAAATATTTTATATTGGGTTTGTTGCTGATTTTTTTTATTTTATTTCAATTAACTGATTACTTTTATGTTAATTTCTGTGATAAATTGAGGCTACAGTTTTACATTTGTAGCATGAACTTCACCATCCATCAGCACAAGTGTCTTTTTTCAAAATTACCTTGGCCATTCATTCATTCATTGATTCTAAAACACTTATTCGGCTCTACTATTTGCTATGCTCTGTTTCAAGCTCTTGTTGCTGAGTTGGGTTTTTGTAACATTATAATAGCATGTATTATTTCATCATAAAATAATATATTTTCAGTAGGGACATTTTAGAAAATTCAAAAATGTACAAATTAGAAAATAAAAATACCTGCAATCTAATTACCAGCGTTAATACTTTGGACTATAAACTTGAGTGATAAGTATTCCTGACAGACGGATAGTGTTTTTTTAAATGTATACTTAATATGCAGACCTCTTTAATTTTTCTTTTTTTTTTTTTTTTGAGGTACGTGGGCCTCTCACTGCTGTGGCCTCTCCCGTTGCGGAGCACAGGCTCCGGACGCGCAGGCCCAGCGGCCATGGCTCACTGGCCCAGCCGCTCCGCGGCGTGTGGGATCCTCCCGGACTGGGGCACGAACCCACGTCCCCTGCATCGGCAGGCGGACTCTCAACAACTGCGCCACCAGGGAAGCCCTAGACCTCTTTAATTTTAAGTATATCATGAACATTTTCCACTGTAACCAAATATTTTTGACAACATAATAATGACTTAGTTGTTTCCCTTAGTATGGATATACCATAATCTATTTACACGTTAGATATTTTCAGAGTTTACTATTATAAAGTATGCCATGATTAATATCCTCATACATATGTCTTGCACCTGAGTATTCCTTTAATATACATTCCTGGAAGTAGCTCATCTATTTAAACTTTTCAGAGGAAATTTAAAACAGTTTTCTCACATTTCTAAGTATCCCATTGATATTTTGATGAAAATTGCATTTTAAAGTCATAAATTATTTTTTGTCCAGTTGACATTTTTGAATATTGAATTTTCTCTGCTTTGATACATAATTCTCCATTTGTTCAAGTATTCTTGAATTTAAAATATCATTTTTCATTAAATAGGTCTTTTATTGATAGACATTTTACTTGGTTTTTAATATTTTGTGTTGCTGTTGCAAATGGCATCTGTGTTCGGCAATATTAGGTTGTAAGACATGGTTCTACATTCAGAATGCCTTCTGTTTTTAGTTCTATTTCCACATTTTCACAGCTTTTCCAATCAGGCCTTCTAGAAATAGACTAGTGACCAAATAGAATGACAAAACAGCTCTACCAGTGCAGTACGTAAGTGACTCAGCTCCTCCAGGTCAGCTTCTCTGCCTGAATCTTCCTCCACGTCTCTGCTTCTCCTCTCCCTTTCTGCCTTTGGGAATATACAAATTTCCTTCTCTCTGTTGTGTGTCTCAGCTCCTGAGGTGTTCTAGTGACTGTATCCCTAGGTGTGTTCACATTAATAGAGAGAATCTGGTTGCTTCAGAGATAACAAATAAAGATCACCTCATTTCGGCAGACCGAGGCTCCTTTATGCATGACTGCTTTGATCAGATTTTCTGTGGATAGGGAAATGAAGGCATGTGGTATAAATAAAGCATGGCAAACTGTGTTTTGAATGCTTGCTTAAGAATGTGGTGTGGATACAGTGGGTACTCAGAGCATATTGTAAATAAAAGAACTCATTATATTTTAACTAATTATTGTTTTATAGAGGTTGTATTAATTTTGTATAATTTTGTAATCAGGTGCTTTGTTGAGATTTATTGTTATTCTAAAGTTTTGGAAGTTTCTTCTCTTAAATTTCTACATAGATATTTTCTTCAAATGGTGATTTTTCCCCCACCTTTCTAGTACTTATACCTCATTTTTTTCCCTTAACGTACAGCGGTGGATAGATATTCTGGAAGAAAATTGCAATGCACTAGGTATAGAAGGCATCCTTAATCTTGTTTCTGACTTCAGTGGGATTGCCTCTGTGTTCAATATTTAATATGTTGTTAGCTCTTGGTTTGAGACATATATACTTTATCATGCTGTGGTGGTATCTTTCTATTCTTAATTTACAAATAGTTATTATTAAAAACAAATGTTGAATTTAGTACATGTTTGTTGGACATCTAATGAGTTGATCATTTGGCTTTTGTCTCCAATGACTAATTGGTATGATAAAGTGTGTTCTATTTTGTCTGACTCTGTGGTTTATTTTTGCTATCATTGGCATGGCAGAGGTTTACCAATTCCTGTAATCTTTCTGACTTTGTTTTCCGTGTCATTCTATAGAAAATAAATAGTTGCATTTTTTATCCAATGTATTATTTTTCAATAGAGGAGAGTGTGATCTTACTTTTTCTTCTTGTTTCATAATTAGGGCCTTCAATCATTCTTGCATTTACTTTTACCAAGTGTGGTGCATTTACCAATTATCTCTCCCCCTCTGTTAGAGGAATATACATCCCTGCCCATTGCCATGAGGTTTTCAGAAATGTCCCATGAGAAGGGTGTATGTGCTTTCCCCATTGATGTAAGGTTTGGGCACTTGATTTGGCCAGTATAATGCCAGTGGACTGGTTATGCATTACAACTGAGCAGAAGGAGAAAGAAAACCTTTGTGTGTTTCAGTCCTTTCTTTTTCTCTCTGAAATGAGAAATACATGTTCTGTATAGGGGCTGATCCTTCAGAAGGGATCCTGGAATGAAGATGACACATGGAGCAGAGCCTCAGTCACCACAGCCAAAACGTAACATGAGTGAAAAGGAAACATTAGCTGTTGTAAGGCACTGAGGTTGATTTTTATCACAGCATAAGCAAATGAAAGCTGAAGACATTAATAACCTGTCTTTTGAAAAAATCTGTGTAGTTAGCCAGTTTTTCCAGGTGGCTCCTAATTTAACCAGAGTAATTATTTTTTTATATTATTTTCTGACCCCTTCAAAGAGTAGGCTAATTGAGCAGAGGCACTTAAACAATGATCCAAGGCCTCTTTGTTAGAAGTAGAGGATGAGGAAGAAAGTGACCCAAATGGCTAATTTCCCCTAATCTTGTTGCTGAGCAGAATCTTTTTAATGTCTTGATGTTCTTCCCTTAGATACATATAGTATACAAGGGATGCGTATTATGTTAGTTATGCATCTCAAACCATGATTTGTTTGCTGCTGCCAATTTCTCAGTTGATAGATTAACAAGAATGACTTAGGACTCAAGTTCTGGATTAAAGCAGCATCCAAAAATATATGAGCTGAACTACAGTAGTACAAAGGTTTTTACAATCAAAAGAAGGATTTTTTTTGTCTTGTTAACTTATTTATTCATAAATCATGCTGAAATAAGCAGGATCACAATTATTGTTGCCCCTTTTGTTTTAGTTTACACAGGGAATCAAAGTTTATACTTAAAAATGAAAACATTTTTATCATCAGGTGTTACCAACCAACTAAAGTTTGCTTTGACTCCAGTTCATACATAACAATACATTCTAGATCAAAACATAATACCTAAAATGAAATGCAATATTTATTTATTTTTTTTTATTTTCCAAGGTGTGAAAAATCATATATTTTAGGAAATTTTCCAAACATTTATTTTGTTCTCTCTCTTTTTTTTTTTTTTTTTTTTTTTTGCGGTACGCGGGCCTCTCACTGTTGTGGCCTCTCCCATTGCAGAGCGCAGGCTCAGCGGCCATGGCTCACAGGCCCAGCCGCTCCGCGGCATGTGGGATCTTCCCAGACCGGGACATGAACCCGTGTCCCCTGCATCGGCAGGCAGACTCTAAACCACTGTGCCACCAGGGAAGCCCTGTGCATCCTTATTTTCAAATGTAATTTCCAACTTTTTCCACTTTACTAAACTTACCACCTCACCAGGATCTTCTTTAATGCCAGGAGTTAAATTTACCTCTCTCTTCATGTTAAATATAGAAATTACAGATGGGAACACATTTACCTTCCTGCCTCCAAACTTACAAATTTATCAGTATCCTCAACTATTCTTTTTCCTTTTCCCTTATAATGGAAATGGTGTCCATTTTCCTACACTACCATTTGTCTCTGAAAGCGTCTAGAACCCCCTAACCTATTCCCACACAAATACTTCAAGGATAATTTATCCCATGGGCCATTTTTGAAATCTTCCTCTTCCTCATTCCTCTTACCTAATCCAACACTTTGTTCTCTAAGTCTGCTGCTATCGGCCTACATGAAACAATCATCATCTATAGACTAGACCACTGCAGTTGCCTCTGAGAGATCTGCCGTGATCCACTATTGTATCCTCCAGTTTTTCACTAGATTATAGCCAGAGTGATCTTCCATGTCTATCAGAAATACAGATCTGATCACATCCCTCTACCGCTTAAAACATTTAAGTGCTTCCTATAGGAGAAAGCAAAATCCTTCACGTGTCTCTACCAACCTTTCCATCCTAAACCTATGACCCTTGCCCCTCATGACACAAGGCCTTTCTGCATCCATTCCTGACTCATAGAATATGCTTTCCTTTTCTCATTGCCTCATGAATTCCTACTCACTTGTTTTTTAGTCATCAATATTTATTTACCATCATTTTGGTCGAGTTCTCTAGAGATGGTGGAGAATTAACAAACTGTGAATATATACCAACTCTCATGAAAGTTACAGATAGAAATACTAGAATAATCACAGCTGATGTATGTAAGCAGAGCTACTCAAAAAGTACCAAATAGGATAATGGAACAATTACATTTAATATGTGTTTGGTGCCCACTATGCATGAGGTTTTGTACCAGGCGTTGGGGATATAAAGGTGAATGAAAAGCACAAGATTTCCAAGTTCTGGAATAAGTGAAAGAATTGAAATGAAAGTAACATGAGAAACTATAATGGGAATATCTCTTCTACATATTCTGGGATAAATGAGTGAAAAGTGGGGAATGAAACATATAATTTCATTTATTGAGTATAAAAACCTTTCAGTAATACTAAGTAATATTTATATCTTGTTCAGTGGATGCCAGGAGCTCAGTTAAAAGCATTAAATGAACTAATTTCATTTAAGCCGCAGAAAATCACATGAAATAAAGACTGTCCTTATCCTACATTTCTAGAATATTGCCCTGAGGCTCAGAGACTTTAACTTACTCTAAATTTACACAGCTTTTAGAGGCGGACTGATCCTGGAGGCTGTGCCCTTAGTAACTACACTGTGCAGTCTAAGAGTTGAGTATGAGAAAAATAGTAATGGAACTCAAGCCTGGAATAAATAACATTCTCAGGTGCACAACTTTTATGAGAAAGAAGTGCTATTAAAAGTAACATCTAGGGCTTCCCTGGTGGCGCAGTGGTTGAGAGTACACCTACTGATGTAGGGGACACAGGTTCGTGCCCCGGTCTGGGAAGATCCCACATGCCGCGGAGCAGCTGGGCCTGTGAGCCATGGCCGCTGAGCCTGCACATCCGGAGCCTGTGCTCCGCAACGGGAGAGGCCACAACAGTGAGAGGCCCACGTACTGCAAAAAAAAAAAGGCAGAGAATAAAGTTGAGTCTGTTGAAGTAAATTTCAATAATAATCGTACCACATAGTCTGAGTCTATCATAGGCAGAAGTTTTGTTGTTTCTTTTTAAATTTTTTGACTTTGTTAAATGATAAATTTGAAGACTGGGGAAGCTTGTTACTGTGGACACTGATGATATTTCAGCAATGAAGTAAGCTTGCATGTTGCTGATGAAGGTAAAGTCTACCCCAGTTCAATCCAAGATCTATATCCTTTTGCTAAATACAAGAGAGTCATCTTGTCCGTGCTCCAAAGGAAAGAGATTTACAAGTTATCCAAAACAGGTCAGCATCTCCTGGGCTGAAAAGATATGTCATGAGAATAAATGTATGGGGAGGTTATCAGGGGAATGTTTCCAGATGAAGCCTGCAATTTTTAAATTTACTCTATTTCCTTCATTAAGGTTCTCCTTTTAAAAGGCAAATGGTCCTTTAAACATAGCATCTAAGATTTTGATCTATAGAAAACCAGATGTTAGTGCAGTTTGATTTAAATGTCTTTGGGGGTAGCTGTGATTTTAGAAGCGGTATATATTGCATTTATGTGGAGGCCTCCCACGTAACATTTAAAGATTTGTGTGTCCCTTGGAGATACAGGTGAGGGAATTGTTGCTCTTTTACTTCATGCTAACAGGCTCAATTTTTCAATCTGTAATTAAATAGCCCATAGTCATCTTGAGGGGCTATTAGAACTGGTGCTATTCAAGCAGACGTTGAGGAAGTTATGGCAAGTAAAGGCTAAGAAGATGACCACCTGAGAAATCAAGATGATTAAATAGTCAGACCCACCAGGGCTCTCAGAATGCAGTTAGCAGTGATTGTGAGCATTTGAAAGAAACATGGATCCAGTCATTGCTAAATAAAATCAAGGTTGAAAAGTAGATTCTGCTCTTATCATCTGGCTGTAAAATTTAGGAAAGGAAATGTATGAATGAATTTTTGCAAAATGTCTGAAAGGCAGGAAAAAATAGAATTTCAACCAAGGAAGCAAGGTTGCTATAAATGATATTAGCTTGGATATTATGTGATTCACATCCCATGTTAGGTGTGGTCTTGTTTTAGGTATACGTATGTACTCTTCACAGGTGTTCAGGATCAAGGTAAAATGGACCTATTGATAATTTTTTAAGTTCTCAATTTGCTAACCTTTTCACTTCTGGCTGTTGGGAGAACAAAACCCCAATGAATGAGACTCTTCAGTGCTTTACGTTATTCAGAAACGATAACATTTAGTGCTTTACATGATTCAGAAACGATAAGAAGAAAATGTAAAAGAAACAAGGTATTGGACAGTTTTTTCTTTTGAAAAAGGAAGGAAAGAAGGAAAGAAGGGAACACGGGCAGGAAGTCAGGAAAGCAGGGAGGCAGGCAACCTGCTTAACCTGATGTGCTTCACTAAAACTTCAGCCCATACCTTCCAGAATATCATCTCCAAATAAGATCAGTTTATGATTAGGTATTGTGAGCAGCTATCTTGTTAATATGATTCGATTGGAACTACAAATTGATATCCTACCTCAAAGTAGCTCTTTCTTTTGTCATATCTTTGGGAAATTCTTTTTCAAGTTATAGCTTTAAAAGGCAATAACAAAAACATATTGTTTGTGTTCTTACTATAAAAGTAATGCACTGTCACTGCAGAATGTTTAAAAATGTAGACTAACAGCAAAAAAAAACAGTTTTGACTTTATCACCTAAAGAGTTTACAGGGAGTTTACAGAGTTTAGTTACATCTAAGGTACTGTTTACATTTGCCCATTAAGTGTTGGTTTTTTTGTCAGTACACACACACACATTATAAAAAATAATGTTTTGTAATGTAACAACTTCCCTTAACGATATATGGGAAAGGTCTTCCTTATCACTGCATATTCTTCTATAACTTAGTTTTTTAAAGATCGAATAGTCTGCCACTTTGTGAATTTGTAATAATTTGTTAATCCACTCCTACTTGGGAATGTTTATATTATTTTTAATTTTTTAGTTTTTAGAAACAGTGCTGAAATCAACATTATTGTAGCTCAGTGGTTCTCAGCCTGGGGTAATATCTCAGCCTGGTTCAGCAATATCTGGGAACATTTTTGGTTGTCATAATGGAGAGAAAGGAGGAGATGGCATTGCCATCTAGTGAGTAGAAAAATATATTTCACAAAGTTATTGAAACCTAAATGAGATCACTGGTTGTCCTTATGAAAGCAAGATATTAGTTTCCACTTATTGACCATAATACTGTTTTTAATTCTGTCTACCGAATAGTCATAGTTTCTGTTGAAAATTTTTTAAGCATGAAGATATGAGGATTTTTTTATAGGTGACATATTGTGAGTAACCCCCCCACACACATATCAAAGGAAAATTTTCCAAATATTCATTATCTAAATGAGCTCTCCGTAGCATGCTTTTTCCTGGAAAAATAGTTATTTTCTCACATATTGTTAATATGTTGCCTTTATCTTGAACAGGTAATGTGTGATTTAGATAGATATTGTTTATTTTTGCCTGATCTCTTGTTTCCTTGGTCAGGCTTTCCAGAGGTTTGTCAATTTAAGAACCAACCTTTGATTTCATTGATACCATGTTGTACGTGTATTTTCTGTTCCATCATTTTCTTCTCTTCTCCTTTTTTCGTGCTTTCTTTGAGTTTATTTTGCTGTTCTAACTTCTTTGGATATATGTCTAGTTCATTAATTACCTTCTTTTGTAATATACACATTTAAAACTATATCTTCCCATCTAAGTATTCTTCAGCTTCATCTCACCTGTTTTGGTTTAAACTGTTAATTATTACCTCAAAATATTTTCTGAATTCTATTACAATTTTCTTCTTGGATTAGTGGATTTAGAACATATGGGAGACTACCAAATGTAAAACAGATAGCTAGTGGGAAGCAGCCACATAGCACAGGGAGATCAGCTCAGTGCTTTGTGACCACTTAGAGAGGTGGGATAGGGCGGGTGGGAGGGAGGGAGATGCAAGAGGGAGGGGATATGGGGATATATGTAAATGTATAGCTGATTAACTTTGTTATAAAGCAGAAACTAACACACCATTGTAAAGCAGTTATACTCCAATAAAGATGTTTAATAATAAATAAATAAATAAATAGAACATATGGAAGTATATTAGTTTTGTTGTCATCACTGTTAAAGATCTTGTTTAATTGCATGCTCTGTGTGGTTTGTCAAACCTTTGAAATGGATAGAAAAAATTATGGCACAAAATGGTCAATTTTTCAAAAATGTTTTATTTGTGTTTGAAAAGAATGAATGCTCTTCAATTATTGGGTACAAGTGCTATATATTTCCATTAGTTAAAATTTGTTAATCATAATTAAGTCTATATTCTTGGTGTTTCTCTTTGTTTTATCAGTTTTTGACCAATGCATTTTGAAATTTTTCACTATGATTGTATTTTTGCTTATTTTCTCTCGTTGATTTTTGCTTTATATGTTTTGAACCTATATTATTAAGTATTTACAAAATTATTTTTATAATTTTGTCATAAATACATCATTTATTATAATGATGTGACCCATAATGGAATATGACTTTTCTTTAAAAGTCTATTTCAGGGATTTCCACGGTGGTCCAGTGCTTCCACTGCAGGGGGCGCAGGTTCAATCCCTGGTCTGGGAACTAAGATCCCACATGCCGTGTGCTGCGGCCAAAAAAATAAAAAATAAAAATAATAAACATAAGTCTATCAAATAAGTCTGTTAATACAGGTATTAGGCTTTCTTGAATTTGGTATTTGCATGCTGATTTATTTTTTATTATTTTGTTTTCAACCTTTTGGAAACTTATGTTTAGATGAATTTATTAAAAACAACATATAGTTGGGTTTAATTATTTTTCCAGTCTGACAATCTTTGCCTTTTAAGTGGTGCAGCTAGTATATCTAATTCAATGTAATTTTTGATAGATGGGATTGGATATACCTACATTTTTTGTACCTTATATCTTTCCCACCTGTTTTTCATTTATGTTTCTCTCTTTTCTTATCTTTTGGGGGTGTGTGCATTAATATCTTTATTTTTCCTTACTTTTCATTAACTCACTTGAAAATTATACAGTGTGTTTCTGTTCTGTTATTTGTTACCCTAGAAAGGACAATAATATGCCAAATGCATCAAATTATAAAATATATCATTGCTTTTACCTTCCTCCTAGAAAATTTGAGTGCTCTAAAACAACTTAATTCCACTAACACCCTTACTAACATGTTGTTATTTGCCTATTTTTAGTTCTAATTTGTAATTGTATGAGACACAGACATAATTATGATGACTTTATTTAGTCACCATTCATTATTTAACCACACATTTACCACTTTTTGCAGTTTTCATTATTTTTGTATCTTAGAACTTCTGTTCAATGTTATATTTCTTCGCTCTGAAGTAATTTTCTTAGAATTTATCTAGGAAATTAGGATCTGCTGTTGGTAAACTGTCCCATGTTTATTTATTTATTTGTTTGTTTTAATTTGAAAATGCCTTTATTTAAACCTCACTCTTAAAAGTTATTTTCCCTGGATACAATTCTAGGTTAGTGGTTATTTTCTCTTAACACACTGAAAATATTATTCCACTGTCTCTGTTTTCTGTTTTCGCTGTAAAAGTCATTCTAACTGTTATATACTTGATGTTCCTTTTAATATGTCGCTCTTAATATTTCCCCTTTGTCTTTATAGTTATGCATTTCTACTCTGATGTGTCTAATTGTGGATTCTTCCAGTGTTTATCCCTTGAGAAGTTCATCAGTCTTAAGTCTGTAGAATGATGTCTTCATTCTGTTCTGGAATTTTTTCAGTATTTAAATCTTCATGTATTGCCTATGCCACATTCTTCTCCTTCTCTCTTCTTGACATTGTAATTAAATGTATGTTAAACCTTCACACACAACCTTGCATGCCCTTCTGTTTTCACATTTTACACCTAAATAGAAACTCTGTCCTGCAAATGGATACTGCATCTATAATTTCTTCTAAATTATCAACAATTTACTAATTTTCTCTTCAGTCATGTCTGCTAGTAAACTTGTTCATGAAGATCTTAAACTTGCTTATATTATTTTTCTTTTCTAGGAATCATACTTGATTATTATCTATAACCTGCTAGGTTTTTTTATATAGATATCTGTTCCTTGTTGATATTTTCACAATTATGAGTTTTTAGAAAATATAATAAGCATATTCAAGCTTATGTTTATGGCCAGTTTACCCTCCCAACTTAAACAACTACATTACTGAACAAAATATATCAAACAACAGTTTTCAGACATTGTATGACAGGCAGCACAGCAAAGTGATCTCTGAGGGAAGAGAAATAAATGAGATAGTCCAAACTCACTGCCTAGAGAAAGTTTCAAGGCCACAGTGCAGAGAGGGAGAACCCAAACAGAACCTCTGTTCTCTCTTAGTTGAGGAGACAGAGTTTAAAATCCGGGAAGGTAAAGGTGGTTAGAGTTTGCTGGGTAGAGAAACAGAGGAGATAACCACTAAAGAGAGAGCTCCCGAGTCCTACAGAGGGTTCTCCTCCAGTCTTTATCTGAACACTGGTGAGCATCTGTGTGCGAGGAAATAGCCAAGGCCAGGGAAAGAGCCATCAGTGCCTGGAATAGTTCATGTGCCCACCAGAACAGTGGAAAAACCTTATTATTCCTAAGGCATCAGGTAGAGTATTCAAGATAACTTAGTACCTTATTAGCAGAGAAATATTAACCCCAGAATAAACATTTTTCTGGTTTTATCTAACAAAGCTTTAAAATAAAACTTAACAGAATCAAACCCTTTTGACATAATTTAACTATGCTCCAGACAAAACAAACCTCAAGAATATATGCCTTCTTCCAGCTCACAAGAAGATAAAAATCACAATGTGTGTATCCAATAAAAAATTATTAGACATGCTAAGAATCAGAGAAATGTGACTCATAAAGAGAAAAATCAACCAATGGAAACAGAAACAGAAATGACACTGATGATAGAATTAGTAGACAAGGACATTTAAAATGATTATGATAACTATATTTCATATGTTTAAGAAGGTAGAGCAGAGCATTAGCATGTTAAGGAGAGAAATGGAATATATTTTAAAACTCTAAAATTGAACATCTAGAGATTTAAAAAATGATTTTTAGATGAAAAATACATTAGATGGAATTAACAGCAGATTAGGTACTCGATGCAGGAGAAAAGATCAGTGATCTTGAAGACTAAGCAGTAGAAACTCCAAAACCAAACACAGGAAAATGACTGAAAAAAATAAATAGAGCATCTGTGAGCTATGGACAACTACAAGAGGCCAAATATATGTGTAATTGGAGTCCACAAAGGAGAGGGAATTGGATGGAAGAAACATTTTAAAACGTAATGGACAAAATTCTTCCAAATTTGATTTTTAAAAAAAGCTATAGGGGCATCCCTGGTGGTGCAGTGGTTAAGAATCCGCCTGCCAATGCAGGGGACACGGGTTTGAGCCCTGGTCTGGGAAGATCCCACATGCCGTGGAGCAGCTAAGCCCATGCACCACAACTACTGAGCCTGTGCTCTAGAGCCTGTGAGCCACAACCAGTGATCCCACATTGCTGCAACTACTGAAGCCTGAGTGCCTAGAGCCCATGCTCCGCAACAAGAGAAGCCACCACAATGAGAAGCCCGTGCACCGCAACCAAGAGTAGCCCCCGCTCGCCACAACTAGCGAAAGCCTGCACGCAGCAACGAAGACCCAACACAGCCAAAAGTAAATAAATTTTTAAAAATGCTAAAAAAGAAAAAATCTCAATGAACCCGAGGGATGAGAACTATTTTTTTAATTAATTTTTATTGGAGTATAGTTGCTTTACAATGTTGTGTTAGTTCCTGCTGTACAGCAAAATGAAACAGTTATACATATACATATATCCACTCTTTTAGATTTCCTTCCCATTTAGGTCACCACAGAGCATTGAGGAGAGTTCCCTGTGCTATACAATAGTTTTTCATTAGTTATCTGTTTTATACATAGTAATGTATATATGTCGATCCCAACCTCGCAATTCATCCCATTCCCCCTTCCCCCCTTGGTAACCGTAAGTTTGTTTTCCACATCTGTCTCTATTTCTGCTTTGCAAATAAGTTCATCTGTACCATTTTTCTAGATCCCACATATCAGTGATATTATAGAATATTTGTTTTTTCTCTGACTTCACTCTGTATGACAATCTCCAGGTCCATCCACGTCTCTGCAAATGGCACTATTTCATTTCTTTTTATGGCTGAGTAATATTCCATTGTATATATGTACCACATCTTCTTTATCCATTCCTCTGAGGGATGAGAAATATTAAACACCAATGCACTTCATAGTCAAATTGTTCAAAATTAGAAATCAAGGTAAGATCTTGAAAGCAGCCAGAGAAAAAGTACAGATGAATAAAGATATAAATGACAGCTGACTGCTCATTAAAAAGCACAAGCCAGAAGATAGTGGATGCATGTCCTTAAAATACTGAAGGGGGAAGAATATGTCAACAGTTGTGGTGTTGGTATGAGGGAAACAGACTTACCCTGAGTAAAATGGTCCCAGTTCAATATAGAAATAATGTCTACTATAATTCCCAACTAAGATGGGCACCAAATTTTGTAGTTTCTACCTGCTTTTCCCTATTGAGTCATTAAAAGAAAAGCTCAAGTTAGCTGGTACTGATAAATGCCTAGAATAAAAGAAAATTCAGTGTTGTGCTTGTCTCTCTGGATTCCCATGTCGTCTTAGATTTTTGTCCCATAATGTGTTCTCTTAACAGCACTTTGATGTCTTTAGTTTGTTTTCATTAAGAGGATGGTCTGAATAACCTAGCCTCTCCATATTTCTGAAACAGTAATTAGTAATTTTCATGGTCATTTTCCACCTCACTACAAAGTATTATAAACATTTTTGTTATTTAAAGGTCATAGTTTAGATAATTAATCATATTGGTAATATACAATAACATGGAAAGTTGCATACATCATTAAAACGCACAATGTGTAGAAAGAAAACAAAGTAATATCATTGCCTCTCTCCATTTTTCTGCAATGTAGAACTACAACTCATCCCTCAAGGACCTCACTGACTGTGGGCAGGATACTCTGACGTGTGCGGAGGGCACGTTATCAGTAAAAAAATGAAAGCTTCATAAAACTGAATTTACTCTTCATTTTAAATTAAAAATAGACATTAACAGGATTTCTAATATTTTCTGATCTCCATGGATCATATTGTTGAAAGCTGAACCATATGAGTTTGTGATTTTGCAGTAAAAATGAACAAATATTGGCAATTTCTTACGGTTAGACTTAATTCACCTCATTTCAGAAACCATTGATATAGCCAGAAGGGCACAGAATTGAGAGACAGAACTTTGATTCCACGATTTAGCTATCCCTGGAGCTTTTGAGACATTACTTTGCATCTCTGAACCTCTGGAATATTGTGAGATTTAAACAGCATGACTTTCCTAAAATGATTACCAAACAGTGATTACCGCATTCTGGCACAGCAGGAAATCAGTTTAGCACAATGGTTAGGATGCTGGTCCAGGCATCAGTCAACTGTGAGATGAAACTGATTCTATCATCTACTAGATGAGTCACCTTGGTAATTCCATAAATTTTCTGTGCCTCAGTTTCCTCATCCATAAAACAGGGATAAAAATAATACCCATACCACAGTGTTGCGATAAAGATTAAATGCCTATGTTTATAAAATACTTAGAAAAGTGCCTGGCACATAGTAAGCAAATAGGTATTCACTTTTTATTACAGCTGGATATCATTAAATATAAACAGCATCCGTTCACCCCCTTCGAGTGAACACAATCAAGAAATGCAGACAGAAGAAAACTAATGCAAATGAGAATCATTACTCATCTAGAAACCAAAAACATCATTGAAAGTAACAGATATCTGGAATTCCAATCATGATGGATAAAAGGTTCATGCTTATAAGAAGGCAAAAGACTGTAAATGTAATAACTATTTGTTGATGTAAGAAATGGCCATGCAGAAGAGTAGAAACTACCTTAAACATTTCCACTTGCATCAGATGGAAAATCAAGCAGCTGCTTTAGTTACTTGCAGTTTTTCAGTAATGCACTTCACTTTGTCATTGTAGAAATTTGGTGCATTGAATTGTTGAAATCCTCTGTATTCTTTCTCCACATGGCTTCTGCTCCAAGGAAAATGTGACATAAGGGGCTCACAGCTAGAGTTACTATCAAAAGCTAGGCAAGCAGAGAAATATTCATGCTCCTGTAAGATGCTGCAATTATGGAATACAATAGCAACTTTAGGCCAAATGTTGAATCCTACAAGGATCAGTTTGAAATGTTTGCCCCAACTTTGTCTTATACCACACATGTTTTGCGGTTTTGTAGTCTTTCTAACAGAGGTTCCTAAATTTTCTTGGTTCGTGGTGCCCTTAGTTTCTCAGTAATTTTTTCATGACCCTCTAGCCACCCCCCCCCCCAAAAAACTTAATAGTTCTGTTTACTAAGCAGTTAGGTCCAAAGAACTTAATAAGTATTCATCTCCTAACAACTTAGTAGTTGTTTGGAATAATATTTTTATTTGTACTTTATAATACTTAAAAGTTGAAAAAAATAATTTTAAATAATCAGTTATTTACCAATGGGATATATGTGCCTGTTGGTCACTGTACAACTTCTCAAACCTTGGAATCCAATTGGACACTGCCTCCCTCATTTCCTGTTCCACATTGATTTTTTCACAGCACTTGCTTTTTATCACAACTACCAGAGTGCCAGCTTTGCAAAGATATGACATCGTCAAAATGAATGTAATCCACCTGGTAGCCCACATATGTCGCTGAGTTTACCTTGAAATTTTAAACTATCCTAAGGTGTTCCTGTAAGTTTACTGTGTTGCCCTGTGACACGTTGGCACACAGTTTGGGAACCACAGCTCTATGCCATTTCCTATGTATTTGAAGTTATTTCAAATAGGTATCCATTATAGACAGATTGCTGTATGGATCTAAATATCACTTTCTGCCTTTCAGATCGTTTTTATTGAGAAGGAGGCTGGATGGTGGTATTTGAATAAGTAAATATAAGGAGTTACATCATCATAAAATATTTATTGAGACTTTATTGAACGTAAAGGGTGGTGAGGAAGGCAAACAGAATTTATGTTCCTTAAGAAGTTTAGTGTATTTGACTAAATAGTTTATATGTATGAGATCTGATTATTTCATTTTCTCAGTGAACTTTGTTAATACCTCTCCTATATCTCTACTATATAGTCCTTCAAAGTTTGGGTTCCCTTTGTTTTTTTCTGCTCATACCCTGTCTCTTTCTGATATTATATCTCTTCCCCTGCTTCCCAGCTCCCCATACTCAAATATAATCATTTCATCATCACCCTAATAAGCTCTATGATTCCCAACTTCATGTCTTTATCCATGGCATTTCCTGTCTGGTGAAATAAATTTCTCCCTATTTTTCACTTAACAAACTCCCATTCATCCTTCTAGCCCAGCTCAAATATTTTTCTTAGTGAAATCTTTCCCTACCCTTACCCTTACTGTTCTTCCCCTTTCAGGAAAAATTACTCATTCGCTCACCTTTCTTCTTATAGTACTCAGTATATATGCCTGTGTTTCTATCAGTGTTCAATAAGATAAGAACCCCCAGGGAGGGGGAGGGGGGAGAGAAAGAGAGAGGGGTGGGGGCAGAGATCGATGACAGATAGACAGACAGACAAGGGATTTCATAAAGGGATTTTACTTTCCCTGATTTTGGGGGGAGCAGATTAAACAGTCTGTATACTTTTGTGTCTGGAGATTGAAGTCTGCAGACAAATCAGTCAAAAAAGAAGATAATGGGGAAGCAAGGATAAAGTAGAAGCTGTGAAACTGAGCTTGAACTAATGAGAACTTACTAGAACCTAGGTTGATTTCTCACTGCCTCAAGATTCCAACTTTGACATTGGGGGTGTCCTGCAGGAGAAGCTGATGCTCATCATCAAGCAGCTAAACATTCCTCTGGCCTAAGCGTCAGAGAAGTTGAAGAAGCTCTCTAAGAACTCTGGCTCCACACCCATCCTGGGAGCTCACAGAGAAGCTTAATGGAGCTGCAGCAGAGCTCCTGTCCTACACCAACCTTTAAAGCAAAAAATGAAGATGGCAGCTGCTTTAATTCTGTCTTCTGAATCTCACACAATATGTATCCTCTTTTGCCCATGTTATTTTATTTGAGCATCATAACAGTTCTAGATGGCATGTACTACTTTTTGTAATTGAAGTATAGTTGATTTACAGCGTTTTACAACGTTGTATTTCAGGTGTACAGCAAAGTGATTCAGTTCTTTTTCAGATTCTTTTCCATCAGAGGCTATTACAAGATACTGACCGTAGTTGCCTGTGCTATACAGTAGGTCCTTGCTGGTTATCTATTTTATATATAGTAGTGTGTATCTGTTAATCCCAAACTCCTATTTATCCCTCCCCCTCCCCCCTTTCCCGTTTGGTAACCATAAGTTTGTTTTCTGTGTCTGCAAGTCTATTTCTGTTTTGTAAGTTCATTTGTATCATTTTTTAAGATTCCACATATAAGTGATATCATATGATATTTGTCTTTCTCTGTTTGACTTACTTCACTTAGTATGATGATCTCTAGGTCCATCCGTGTTGATGCAAATGACAATATTTCATTCTTTTTATGGCTGAGTAATATTCCACTCTGTGTGTATGTGTGTGTGTATACACACCACATCTCCTTTATCCCTTAATCTGTTGATGGACACAGGTTGCTTCCATGTCTTGGCTATTGTAAATAGTGCTGCTATGAACATTAGGGTGCATGTATCTCTCCTATTAGAGTTTTTGTGTTTTCCGTATATATGCCCAGGAGTTGGACTGCTGGATCATATGGTAACTCTGTTTTTAGTTTTTTAAGGGCCCTTCTTACTGTTCTCCAAAGTGGCTGCACCAATTTATATTCCCACCAACATGGTAGGAGGGTTCTCTTTTCTCTACACCCTCTCCAGCATTTGTTATTTATAGAGTTTCTGATGATGGCCATTGTGACCAGTGTTAGGTGATACCTCATTATAGTTTTGATTTGCATTTCTCTAATAATTAGCCATGTTGAGCATCTATCTTTTCATGTGCCTTTTGACCATCTGTATGTCTTCCTTGGGGAAATGTCTAGGTCTTCTGCCCATTTTTTGATTGGGTTGTTTTTTTTTTTTTGATATTGAGTTGTATGAGCTGTTTGTATATTGTGGAAATTAATCCCTTGTCAGTTGCATCATTTGCAAATATTTTCTCCCATTCCGTAGATTGTCTTTTCATTTTGTTTAGAGTTTTCTACGATATGTATATTGTAGTCTACACTAATGTGGACCTGGGAAGAGAAGGAAATCCTGAGAAACATAATTTTAACTTGGCTAAGTTGACACAATGCAAATACACCACAGCCTTTAAGTGCACTTGCTTAGGTGCCTGTCTCTGCCCCTAGAATGTGGGCTCCTGGAGGGCAGGGACCACATCGTACTTATAATCTCTCTCTAGTGCTTCATACAAAACCTGACACATAATAGGTGCTCACATATTTTTGTTGAATGATGAATGAATGAATGAACAAATGAATGAATAGGAAGAGATGATGAACACCCTCAGACATCACACTGTAAGTATTAAATATTTGGTCATATAAAAAGGGAATAAATAAGCAGGAAGAATCACTTGTTTCCAAAAGCAAATACTTAACATACCTTATATCGCCTAATCCCTTTAGGATGAGGTGAATATATTTAAGCCTATCAAAATTTTATCATGTATATAGATCTTCCACATTTAAAGATTGTGTTTATTGAGGTTCATTTGATAACTTATTATTTAGTTAAATATAATTAAGTCACCACTTTTCTGGATATATATGGCACAAAAATATTCTTTAAAATAAGCCTCAATTATATTATAAAAATAAGAGTAAATGTTGATTACTAGTTAAATACCAATTTAAATTTAGTTTCTTTTCATTTATATACGTCATATTTCAGAATCCACTAGCACAGAAGTCACTGAAGATAAATATCGCCAACCTGTCTCTGTCTGCATTTCTATTTATCACAGCTTCTCCTGGCATCAATTCAATCCCAAGTCCTGTTTTTCAGAGTGTTTTGGCCTGGTTTAAGCTCCAAAGCATCACTACCATGATCATTCCTTAATTTTCAGTCTTCAAAGGCATCATCATCTATAGCCTATACCCATCTGTAATCACATGATTAATAGGCTACAGCAGGACAGAGCCCAAACTCTATGTAGAACTGCATCCTTCATAGAGAGGCTTTAAGAATAAGTAGCCAAATTAAACTTATTCTGATCCTTATGGAAGCAAAAGTAGTACCTTGCCTTGCTATCATTATGGGTAAGATGCACATCATGTCTCACTGATAGTCCCCAGAATATAAGTAATCTTTAGCTTTTGCTGTTTGCTGTTGGCTCATAATAAAACAAAAATTTAAAACAATAATAAAACACTTGATCCTTGACTTTCGTTGATATCTTAAGGTATGTGAAAACTTTTACAGATATGACAAACATGAGAAAGTTCTGTTTTACTAAGAACAGACTAACTGTAACCTTGGTAACTGTGGAATCATTTTTTTTTTATTTCTCTAAAAGCCTGTTGTATTTTTAATTTAATGAATCAGTTATTCTAACCCCTGGACAACTTTTCAAAATTCTTAGCAAGTAAACTTCTTTTCTAAAAGTTTGTCTCTGCATCTTCAAATAACAAGAGGGAACTAAAATTTAATGAGTGGCAACTCTGTGCTATACATAGGTTATGATGCAGTCACTCTTATTCTCATTTACAAGTGAGAACATTTAGGATCAGAAATGTTAAAAATCTCCTTAAAACTAAACAGCTAATAAATTTGAATGCCAAGACTTTAACCAGTTAAAGAGGGCAAACCTTTTATTCCCTCCATTATGTCATAATGCTTCCCTACCCACCATTACTATGAGATGGTTTCAGGATTTAGGATAAGTTTTAAGAAAGCATAGCAGTTCTTTTCCTGGTGCTTTGCATTATCCTTAGGCACAGTCATTATTCATTCATTCTTTGATTCAACAAATATTTATTGAGTACCTTATATATACCAGTCACTTCTCAAGATGCTAGAGATATAGTGATGAACAAGACAAAATCCCTATTCTTATTGAATTTCCATTCTAGTGAGGAAGACAGATATAACCACAGAAATAAAAAATAAAATGCATATAGTTTCAGGTAACTAAAGTAAAACATCACAGGGTTAAGGGATGAAAGATGATAGAGGTTAGGGGACAAATTGGGCTTTATAAATAAGGGGAAATGGGGTGCCTATAAATATTAAGCTTCTCCAACTATATAGAACTAAGATGAAAAGGATATTCCAAATAATATTCTCATCTATGCTTAATTGGCTTAAAAATAGGGATTGATTACTGTTACTATGAAATAATCAAGAAAGACTAGAAAAGAGTGAGATTTCAGAGTAATAATAATGAGAAATCTTTCAAGACTTGTATTGACCTGTCAGTATTCTGCCTCTAGTATCATCTTAGATCATACTGAAGTGTAGGAACTCTGGCTTTCCAAGTTTAGAGGTCCTCTCTCTCCAACTTTATGACTGTCTTTCCCATTGATCCTGTCCTGAAATATGATTCCCTTTAAAAACTTTAAGGACACCTTCTTTCTACTTCTGTTACAAATGACAGACTCCTAAAAGTCAGTCATTTTTTATTTTCCTTTTTTCTTTCCATAACATTCTAAATATTAACACAGAGAACCACATATGAATTAAACATTTTCATCATGACTGGGTTGAAAATGGATCAGCAAGAAAAAGAAAAACATAACCTTGACACTGTAGAGGAAATGAGATTGAAGACAATTCTTATTTTAATGTTGTTTACCAGGAAGGCAGTATAGCAAAGTGATCAAAACTCAAGTGAGTCCTAAAGCCAAATTACCTGTGTTCAAGTCCAAGGTCTGGTGATGACTTGTTATATGATTTGAACAAATTACTAGACCTTTTGGATTCCACATTCTCATCGTGATTATACATGCTCCATATGTTCATTTTAGTAAGTAAGATTAAAAAGTAATATTCTTAATGCAGCACCAGGCACTTAATAACACACTACAGATAGATATTAGTTAATATTATTTTCACCACTGATAAATAGATAGATTTAAGGACAAAAGATATCTTTCCCATCTCATCTGGGAAACTCCTTTGTGTATTTCAAAACTATGATTTAACATTCCCTTTCCTGTCAAGCCTTCTGTGATTCCTGAGGAAGACTTAGGTGTCATTTTCTTGTGCTCCCATTGTACTTTATTCCTAATTCTATGTTAGAATTGTAAAGGGATACAGGCAACTCTCTTTTCAGTGGCTCTGAAATCAATTGTCTGAAGTGAAGTTTCCTAAATGCAAACCCTAAGATAAAGATTTAAGTGCAACTGATTTATTTGGGAAGTGGTCCTGAGAGAGACTGGAAAAGGGAATAGGGGAGATCAGAATAGACAAAGCCAAAGAAAGGTATGACTTCAGGTGAAGTCCCACTCAGTCTGATCCCACAGCAAGCTCTGGAGCTTACATTATAACTCAGAGTTTGTCATCCTATAAGGTGAGAAAGCTGGGCTTTCATACTACCCTATCAGTCAGTCACTGGCTAAGGGGGTGGTATGGGGCATAAACTCGAAGGTACTTCCAGCTCTCTGCAGGCAATGCTTTGAGAAAGGTCTCAGGTGGGAGCCATCAAAAACAAAGCACACAGAAGATGGGACATAGGCGCACACAAGTCAAGCAGGGAAGGAATCTGGGTGTAGTACCAGCAGTATCCTGACTCACAGTCCTTTCTTAATGAACTCCCACTATCTTAATGACTTTATTCCCAGCTCCCCTGTACTGCCGTATTACTTCTGGTTCCTGTCTCAGTACCAAGAGGGATTGGCCTTAGAAGCCCTTTTGTATAGTAAATAGCATTCTACCTGACGGCAGTAACCAGAGTGCCTTTGGCCTTAGCCTTAGAACAGTGTTGACACACCATGCAGGAGCCTCTGGTGGCTGACTTTTCTGTTTGTGTTGCTACTGAGCAGCTGCTATCGCCTGGCATTATTGCCCAAGTGTCACAATCCTTACACAGGCACTTTGCCACTCCTCCTGCCGTACTCCGACTCCTTTCCAACCTCTGTATCCGATTCTGTGGTAGCTGCTGCCTCTTCTAATCTACAGTAGCTTACACAAGGCTGTAAGTCTGGTTTCTTTCCAAGCCTACTAACCACATACACCTAGATGGCCACTTGCCTCATCTTTGTTTGAAGACTTGCTGCCCCATACTTCTTCCTAAATCATTCTATCCATTCCACTCTAGCGGTTCCACTGGGGAAAGAGAAATTGCCTTTATCCCTTCCAATTAAAAATTGAAAAGTTCTGTCTCCTTCTCTGATGTTCTTGCCATTCCACATGGGGTTGCATCATCAATTTCTCAGAGTACCAAAATCTGTCACCCGTGTCTTCTGTTTCACAGTTGGAATCTGTCCTATAAATAGAGTATTCTTATTGTTAGACAACATTTTAGAATTGAAGATTTGTGTTCAGAATTCAACAGTGTTATTTTCATATATATTATATCCATATTTAAAAATTTTTTGTCAATACTATGCAGGATTCAGCGACATTTCCCCACTATATCACCATTCTTTATTATAAAATTAGAGAGTCTCCCTAATAGTATGTAAGAAAGAAAAGAGCTGCTCAGTGATTGAAATTTATTGTATAATTTTAAAATGCCATATAAGAGAGATCTTATGTGATACTTTTGCTTAAATTCAGACTCCCTAGTCAGAAATAGATTTCCATAGGTAGATGGATAGATTAGATAGATGGATGATAGATAGATGATTTATAGCATAGATTATAATAATTTCCTTCTACTTTGTTGCTCATTTATTCTTTAATATTTATTGATTTGCTACTACAGTACAGCGGTAGGCCCTGGGAATAAAAGATGATAAAGAAACCAGAACTGCCCTTAAGGCATCATAATCTAATGGGAAAAACAGACATGAAATAATTACAATACAGTGCTAACGGTGCCATTGGGGGGGGGAACAAGGGCAAGAGGTAGGAATGGCAAACATTTTCCAAACTACCTTTGTCTTGAATTTGTACCATGCTCTGTTCAATTAGTGAACTTATGATTGATCCTGAATCAACTCAAGCCACACAGGCTGAGTTAGATTCTCCCTCTTTGTGGCGCCCTTAGAATTCATCACATAATCCTATATTTCTCTGCTTGTCCACCTCCCTGACTAGGCTTGGATTATCTTGAACACAGGATTTTGTCTAATTATCTTTGTATCCAAAGCATCAGTCATAATTTTTGGTACGTAGTTGCTCCTCAATAAATGTTTGTAAACTGAATGAATGACCGAATGAATGAACTAAACAAAAGATGGGGAAGAATTTCTTTGAAGTCTTTATATATAAATTTATATTTAAACTACTAAGCATCTCATACTGTCCAGCTAAAATTCTGAAACTGCAAGTGAGGTTGAGAGGATCACCTAATGTCATGGGCTGGTCTCAATTTTGTTTTCTTGTCCAAAGCTCCAGACTTCGCAAATTCGATAGAGTTGTCTCCATTCACCATGCTGAAGCTCCGTGGGGACAGAAAACAGCTGCACCTTCCAGAGCAGCTTGTGAGATGTACAGAAAAGAACTGAATATTTCCTATATCAAGAAAATGGGCTTTTAAACACTTGTTGCATCTAATTCTGGTAATGTTTGCTTTTTAAAAAAATCGTCTACATAGTTATTATTTGCTGTCTCTGCAGTACCATTACATGACTGCTGCCTCAGCCTTTTGCAAGCAGTTATGGTGAGTTTTAAAATCAAGTAGCAGTGCAGGGGTGCAATTCTCCTGGTTCTCTAATGTAGCTCGAGTTCATGCCTTAGTATTTTTTAATCCATCATTATGTGATTCTTAATGGGCTTTGTTTTTTTTTGAATTTTATTATATTTATTTTTTTATACAGCAGGTTCTTATTAGTTATCTGTTTTATACATATTAGTGTATATATGTCAATCCCAGTCTCCCAATTCATCCCCCCCAACCCCCCACCGCTTTCCCCCGTTGGTGTCCATACATTTGTTCTCTACATCTGTGTCTCAAATTCTGCCCTGCTAACCGGTTCATCTGTACCATTTTTCTGGGTTCCACATATATGCGTTAATATACGATATCTGTTTTTATCATTCTGACTTACTTCACTCTATACGACAGTCTCTAGATCCATCCACGTCTCTACAAATGACCCAGTTTCGTTCCTTTTTATGGCTGAGTAATATTCCATAGTATATATGTACCACATCTTCTTTATCCTTTCGTCTGTCGATGGGCATTTAGGTTGCTTCCATGACCTGGCTATTGTAAATAGTGCTGCAATGAATATTGGGGTGCATGTTTCTTTTTGAATTATGGTTTTCTCTGGGTGTATGCCCAGTAGTGGGATTGCTGGGTCAAATGGTAATTCTATTTTTAACTTTTTAAGGAACCTCCATACTGCTCTCCATAGTGGCTGTATCAATTTGCATTCCCACCAACAGTGCAAGAGGGTTCCGTTTTCTCCACACCCTCTCCAGCAATTGTTGTTTGTAGATTTTCTGATGATGCCCATTCTAACTGGTGTGAGGTGATACCTCATTGTAGTTTTGATTTGCATTTCTCTAATAGTTATGTTGAACAGCTTTTCATGTGCTTCCTGGCCATCTGTATGTCTTATTTGAAGAAATGTCTTTTTAGGTCTTCTGCCCATTTTTGGATTGGGTTGTCTGTTTTTCTTAACATTGAGCTGCATGATCTGTTCATATATTTTGGAAATTAATCCTTTGTCCACTGATTCATTTGCAAATATTTTCTCCCATTCTGAGGGTTGTCTTTTCATCTTGTTTGTAGTTTCTTTTGCTTTGCAAAAGCTTTGAAGTTTCATTAGATCCCATTTGTTTATTTTTGTTTTTATTTCCATTACTCTAGGAGGTGGATCAAAAAAGATCTTGCTGTGATTTATGTCAAACAGTGTTCTTCCTATGTTTTCCTCTAAGAGTTTTATAGTGTCTGGTCTTACATTTAGGTTTCTAATCCATTTTGAGTTTATTGTTGTATATGGTGTTAGGGAGTGTTCTAATTTCATTCTTTTACATGTAGCTGTCCAGTTTTCCCAGCACCACTTATTGAAGAGACTGTCTTTTCTCCATTGTATATCCTTGTCTCCTTTGTCATAGATTAGTTGACCATAGGTGCGTGGGTTTATCTCTGGGCTTTCCATCCTGTTCCATTGCTCTATATTTCTGTTTTTGTGCCAGTAGCACATTGTGTTGATTACGGTAGCTTTGTAGTATAGTCTGAAGTCAGGGAGTCTGACTCCTCCAGATCCATTTTTTTCCCTCAAGACTGCTTTGGCTATTCAGGGTTTTTTTGTGTTTGCATACAAATTTTAGGATTTTTTTGTTCTAGTTCTGTAAATAATGCCATTGGTAACTTGATAGGGATTGTATTGAATCTGTAGATTGCTTTGGGTAGTATAGTCATTTTCACAATATCGATTCTTCCAACCCAAGAATATGGTATATCTCTCCCTCTGTTGGTATCATCTTTAATTTCTTTCATCAGTGTCTTATAGTTTTCTGCATACAGGTCTTTTGTCTCCCTGGTAGGTTTATTCCTAGGTATTTTATTCTTTTTGTTGCAGTGGTAAATGGCAGTGTTTCCTTAATTTCTCTTTCAGAATTTTCATCATTAGTGTATAGGAATGCAAGAGATTTCTGTGCATTAATTTTGTATCCTGCAACTTTACCAAATTCATTGATTAGCTCTAGTAATTTTCTGGTAACATCTTTAGGATTCTCTATGTATAGTATCATGTCTTCTGCAGACAGTGGCAGTTTTACGTCTTCTTTTCCAATTTGGATTCCCTTTATTTCTTTTTCTTCTCTGATTGCTGTGGCTAGGACTTCCAAAACTATGTTGAATCATAGTGGTGAGAGTGGACATCCTTGTCTTGTTCCTGATCTTAGAGGAAATGCTTTCAGTTTTTCACCATTGAGAATGATGTTTGCTGTGGGTTTGTCGTATATGGCCTTTATTATGTTGAGGTAGGTTCCCTCTATGCCCACTTTCTGGACAGCTTTTATCATACATGGGTGTTGAATTTTGTCAAAAGCTTTTTCTGCATCTATTGAGATGATCATATGGTTTTTATTCTTCAATTTGTTAATATGGTGTATCACATTCATTGATTTGCATATATTGAAGAATTCTTGCATCCCTTGGATAAATCCCACTTGATCATGGTATATGATCCTTTTAATGTCTTGTTTGGTTCTGTTTGCTAGTATTTTGTTCAGGATTTTTGCATCTATAGTCATCAGTGATATTGGTCTGTAATTTTGTTTTTTTTGTAGTATCTTTGTCTGGTTTTGGTATCAGGGTGATGGTGGCCTCATAGAATGAGTTTGGGAGTGTTCCTTCCTCTGCAGTTTTTTGGAAGAGTTTGAGAAGGATGGGTATTAGCTCTTCTGTAAGTGTTTGATAGAATTCACCTGTGAAGCCATCTGGTCCTGGGCTCTTGTTTGTTGGAAGATTTTTAATCACAGTTTCAATTTCAGTGCTTGTGATTGGTCTGTTCATATTTTCTATTTCTTCCTGATTCAGTCTTGGCAGGTTGTGCATTTCTAAGAATTTTTCCATTTCTTCCAGGTTGTCCATTTTATTGGCATAGAGTTGCTTGTAGTAATCTCTCATGATCTTTTTTATTTCTGCAGTGTCTGTTGTAACTTCTCCTTTTTCATTTCTAATTTTATTGATTTGAGTCCTGTCCCTCTTTTTCTTGATGAGTCTGACTAATGGTTTATCAATTTTGTTTATCTTCTCAGAGAACCAGCTTTTATTGATCTTTGCTATTGTTTTCTTTGTTTCTAGTTCATTTGTTTCTGCTCTGATCTTTATGATTTCTTTCCTTCTGCTAACTTAGGGTTTTGTTTGTTCTTCTTTCTCTAGTTCCTTTAGATGTAAGTTTAGATTGTTCATTTGAGATTTTGCTTGTTTCTTGAGGTAGGCCTGTGGTGCTATAAACTTCCCTCTTAGAACTGCTTTTGCTGCATCCCATAGGTTTTGGATCATCGTGTTTTCATTGTCATTTGTCTCTTGGTATTTTTCATTTCCTCTTTGATTTCTTCAGTGATCTCTTGGTTTTTGATAACGTATTGTTTAGCCTCCATGTGTTTGTGTTTTTTACATTTTATTCCCTGTAATTGATTTCTCATCTCATAGTGTTGTGGTCAGAAAAGATGCTTGATATGATTTCACTTTTCTTAAATTTACTGAGGCTTGATTTCTGACCCAAGATATGATCTATCCTGGAGAATGTTCCATGTGCACTTGAGAAGAAAGTGTAGTCTGCTGTTTTTGGATGGAATGTCCTATAAAAATGAATTAAATCTATCTGGTCTGTTGTATCATTTAAAGCTTCTGTTTCTTTATTTATTTTCATTTTGAATGATCTGTCCATTGGTGTAAGTGAGGTGTTAAAATCCCCCACTATTATTGTGTTACTGTCGATTTCCTCTTTTATAGCTGTTAGCAGTTGCCTTATGTATTGAGGTGCTCCTATGTTGGGTACATATATATTTATAATTGTTTTATCTTCTTGGATTGATCTCTTGATTATTATGTAATGTCCTTCCTTGTCTCTTGTAACATTCTTTATTTTAAAGTCTATTTTTATCTGATATGAGAATGCTACTCCAGCTTTCTTTTGATTTCCATTTGCATGGAATATCTTTTTCCATCCCCTCACTCTCAGTCTGTATGTGTCCCTAGGTCTGAAGTGGGTCTGTCGTAGACAGCATATATATGGGTCTTGTTTTTGTATTCATTCAGCGAGCCTATGTCTTTTGGTTGGAGCATTTAATCCATTCACGCTTAAGCATTTAATCCGTTCACACTTAATTATCGATATGTATGTTCCTCTCACCATTTTCTTAATTGTTTTGGGTTTGTTTCTGTAGATCCTTTTCTTCTCTTGTGTTTCCCACTTAGAGAAGTTCCTTTAGCATTTGTTGTAGAGCTGGTTTGGTGGTGCTGAATTCTCTTAGCTTTTGCTTGTCTGTAAAGCTTTTGATTTCTCCATAGAATCTCAGTGAGATCCTTGCCAGGTAGAGTAATCTTGGTTTTAGGTTCTTCCCTTTCATCACTTAAATATGTCATGCCATTCCCTTCTGGCTTGTAGAGTATCTGCTGAGAAATCTGCTGTTAACCTTATGGGAGTTCCCTTGTATGTTATTTGTCATTTTTCCCTTGCTACTTTCAATAAGTTTTCTTTGTGTCTAATTTTTGCCAGTTTTATTACTGTGTGTCTCGGCGTGTTTCTCCTTGGGTTTATCCTGTATGGGACTCTCTATGCTTCCTGGACTTGGGTGGCTATTTCTTTTCCCATGTTAGGGAAATTTTCGACTATAATCTCTTCAAATATTTTCTCGGGTCCTTTCTCTCTCTCTTCTGCTTCTGGGACCCCTATAATGCGAATGTTGTTGCGTTTCATGTTGTCCCAGAGGTCTCTTATGCTGTCTTCATTTCTTTTCATTCTTTTTTCTTTATTCTGTTCCACAGCAGTGAATTCCACCATTCTGTCCTCCAGGTCACTTATGCATTCTTCTGCCTCAGTTATTCAGCTGTTGATTCCTTCTAGTGTATTTTTTATTTCAATTATTGTATTGTTCATCTCTGTTTGTTCTTTAATTCTTCTAGGTCTTTGTTAAACATTTCTTGCATCTTGTCAATCTTTGCCTCCATTCTTTTTCCAAGGTCCTGGATCATCTTCACTATCATTATTCTGAATTCTTTTTCTGGAAGGTTGCCTATCTCCACTTCATTTAGTTGTTTTTCTGGGGTCTTATCTTGTTCCTTCATCTGGTACATAGCCCTTTGCCTTTTCATCTTGTCTATCTTTCTGTGAATGTGGTTTTTGTTCCACAGGCTGCAAGATTGTAGTTCTTCGTGCTTCTGCTGTCTGCCCTCTGGTGTATGAGACTATCTAAGAGCCTTGTGCAAGTTTCCTGATGGGAGGGACTGGTGGTGGGTAGAGCTGACTGTTGCTCTGGTGGGCAGAGCTCATTAAAACTTTAGTCTGCTTGTCTGCTGCTGGGTGTAGCTGGGTTCCCTGCCTGTTGGTTGTTTGGCCTGAGGCCACCCAACACTGGAGCCTACCCAGTTCTTTGGTGGGGCTAATGACAGACTCTGGGAGGGCTCACGCCAAGGAGTACTTCACAGAACTTCTGCTGCCAGTGGCCTTGTCCTCACGGTGAGACACAGCCACCTCCCACCTCTGCAGGAGACCCTCCAACACTAGCAGGTAGGTCTGGTTCAGTCTCCCCTGGCTTCACTGCTCCTTCCCCTGGGTCCCGATTCACACACTACTTTGCGTCTGCCCTCCAAGAGTGGAGTCTGTTTCCCCGAGTCCTCTTGAAGTCCTGCAGTCAAATCCCACTAGGCTTCAAAGTGTGATTCTCTAGGAATTCCTCCTCCCATTGCCGGACCCCCAGGTTGGGAAGCCTGACGTGGGGCTCAGAACCTTCACTCCAGTGGGTGTGCTTCTGTGGTATAAGTGTTCTCCAGTTTGTGAGTCACCCACCCAGCAGTTAATAGGATTTGATTTTATTGTGATTGCGCCCCTCCTACCGTCTCATTGTGGCTTCTCCTTTGTCTTTGGATGTGGTGCGTCTTTTCTGGTGAGTTCCAGTGTCTTCCTGTTGATGATTGTCCAGCAACTAGTTGTGATTCTGGTGTTTTCACAGGAGGGAGTGAGAGCATGTCCTTCTACTCCACCATCTTGAACCAATGTCTTCATGGGCTTTTGAAAGACTATTTAGGAATCAGAGTGTTGTGCTGTTGACTTTCAGGTATTGGAATATTTTTCCCCCTTTTTGAAATACAGTCTAAAAATTCTGACTGCTCGTTAGAATTGACTCTAATAACTTATAGATTCCCATCACAGAAGTTAGCTCTACAGATAATCATCCTGTTCTGCTAAGTTCCATCAACTATATTTGCCCCAAATGCCTCTTTAGAAGGTTCTAGAAAAGTGTTAGTTTGGAAGACAGATGCCTTCCTGAAATTTTTTTTTAATGACTCTAAAGGGGAAATTTAGGTTGAGAATAACCAGATAACACTTCTTTCCTTTTCCTTCAAAATAATCAGGATGTGTTTTCCAAAATTCTGGAAGTTCAGTACTCTCACCTGGAGACAAAGCTGCCTTGTGTTCATTCTGAAGCAGCTGCTCCTGGTATACCCATATGTGCAGTATCAAATGGAGCAGAAATCCAGCTAGCTTGTCCTTGCCTCATTCTCCTGTCAGTTCTGAGTGCTTCGTCTCCTTCTCTTTCTCTGCACTCTGGAGCACCTTCGTTTGACCCTGCCACTCCCCTGTTACTAAGCTCTTGCTGTCTGTGAAGAAGCCTGTTTGACGCCTTTCAGTTCTTGTTTGGCAGAAGAACTTCAAAATGTTCAAAAGAAACAATGGTCTAACTTGCCTAGGAAGTTAAATTTGATCATTCCCCTTGTGAAAGTGGCCTGTGATTGTATTCCAAGCTGCTAGGCTATCTCTTATTTTTTTTTAGTGGCTCAAAATTAGTAGAAAAATAAGGAAAGATCCAAAAGTTGTACTCAGAGTAAAAGTTATTTACGAGCAGCTGGTGTTCAAATGGGGGTTTAAAATGCAGTTAGCACCTGTCTTCTAAATATCTGGTAAGCATAAACTGAAATGTGTATCTCATCTGTAAAATGGTCTGTTGCTTTTTGTGAGAAGAAATATAAGCATAAAAATACAAATAGAAAAGAATTAATTCAGTGATGATATTCTTTATTGGCTTTTTAAGTAGAAACATAACATGTAACAGGTTTTACTGAAAGGGACCTAAGATATAATTTAGACTCATGACCTCTAAGAAGATCATAGTATTTCTTCCTGATAACACAGCTGAACTGGGAACAGTGAAACTACAACTCAGGACTCCTCATCCTACTGTGCGCTTCTCACTTTAAGCATCAGGTTCAATGAATTTGCAGACTGTTTGCTAAGTTAGGGCTTCTTACACTGGGATCTTTGGAAGGGATTTGTAGATCTTCTCTAATTTCATGTAATTTTCAGTGTGAATGTGCATTTTCTTCTGGGGGGAGCATAGCTTTCAAAAGACTCAGAATAGCCCATCCCATACTCCCCCTCGCCCCGAAAAATGAGGTATAAGAACCTTTAAATTAAATAAATATTTGTTTTCTCTTAATGTAAAAATCATGGATAAATGTTTTAGTGCTGTATCTTTCTTCTCTCAGCTATCCATATATGAAGTTAGTGTAGTTTCAGTTCTAATTCAGTTGTCCATGGAGAAGGCAAAGGACCACCAAGTGAAAAAAAGTGAATCCATATACCTTGACCTTACATAATCAATCTGTTAAGAGATCTTTCATTTACACCCTCTGCCTATATATATGGTTTCCATTTCCTCACCACTTAGCCCACTAACCTCCCCCCCACCCCTCCAACTCCTTCCTGGAGGAACTGTCAAAATATCTAACTTATATATCATAGTAAGGCAGCTCTCTTAGGCAACTACTAAAGACCTGTTGGAAAAAATTAGTAAAGGGGTTTGTTTGCTCTTTTTAAATTATCCATCTAAATTCTTTATTATATATTGTTCATTATTGTAGTAATACGGTTCCCTTTTTGGCAATTTTCTTTTCTCAGCTAGTATAGCACTATTTTCTCTTCAGCTGGCTCTGATTCCACCTTCTTCTCCCACCTTCTGACTCCAGATATCCAAAAATCTTTAGTTTTTGACCTTCTTCATATGCATAATATGTTATACACATTTCCTCGGGGGTCTCATTCATTCTGAAGATTTAAATGTGTTCTCTCCACCTAGGAATCCCAAATCTTTCTCTCCAGCTTCTTTCTTAACATCTTATATTTCCAACCAGTTAGATTTAAGCCCAGTCTATTTTATATTCCTCCATCAAATATGGACCATCCCCATATATTCTCAAAGGAAATGAATCTCTCATATGCAAATTGAATCTCCCTTCTGCATTCCAAGTGTCTGACAACAATACCAACTTTTTCACTATCTCCAAATTGAGACGTTCAAACTAGTTTTTGACATCCTATTCTTTTTTATTGACAGCATCCAAGAACTATCTACATTCTGTTTGTTTTTCCCACTGGATAGCTTTTGCTTTCAGTTTATTTAATAAATAAATGTTTTTTGAGAATCCAGTAGGTACCAGGTGATTTGCTAGGTGCTATGGGGGAACCAAGATGAATAGGCTGTGTTTTAGCCCTGTAAGGAGTCACTAACGACGAGTAAGAAGCATATTTACAAATAGCTACAATGTAAGGCCTTCATAGCATTGGCAGTGGCTACCCCAACTCCAATTATGCCTTGCTATTATTGACTTCTGTCCAAATCCATAGCCATATATAGGGTTTATTTCAGACTTTTCCATTCTGCACACCTTACTTTATTTTTATTTTCTTACTTTTTCACTCATGGTCATTCTAACTACATGATTTTGATTTTGATTTTTTTCTCTCTTTGATTTTTCCTCTCTTCTGGGTCTATGTGTAGAAGGTTATGACTCCGTAATCCTCCTGTTGATCCAGTAGAGGGTTGTTTTTTGAGCCGTGCCCTTTGGCAATCAGCATGAACCAGAGGATAGCCTGGACATTCACATTCCTACCTGAAAAGCTGATTTTAATTAACTGACGCTCCCTTTCTCCAACTCTCTTTGGATTTGAAAAGCTGAGATCATTTACTGCTTCAGCTTGGGCTGTGTTTTTCTTACTGGGGGAGATCTGCCTTTTGCAGTTATGCTAAGGATGACTTTCAAGGCCCAAGTCACGTCTGAGTATCCTTCTCTTCCCACCTGGAACACTTTGGTATGCTACAAGTGGTGATAAAGTGATCACTAGGCCCAGATTGACAAAAGGGGACCTGACTGCCCAATAAACAAAAAACTGGGCCCAGTGTTTGGTTGCCCAGGCAAAAGGCTGCCAAAGCAAAAACCTATTCTTAAAACTAGGCATATTTGTTTATATTTCTTCTGCCATTAATTAATCCATGAAAGCATCATTTTCACATCCTTTTTTTAAAACAGGAAATCCGGGCTTCCCTGGTGGCGCAGTGGTTGAGAGTCCGCCTGCTGATGCAGGAGACACGGGTTCGTGCCCCGGTCTGGGAGGATCCAACATGCCGCGTAGCGGCTGGACCCGTGAGCCATGGCCATTGAGCCTGCGCGTCCAGAGCCTGTGCTCCGCAACGGGAGGGGCCACGACAGTGAGAGGCCCGCGTACCGCAGGAAAACGAAAAACAGGAAATCCATTTTATTCAACTCTTCTAAGATCTTATGAGTGAACAGTCGTTGAAACATGATTTTATTTTTAGGATAAGATTTTACAGATTATTTGTAAATAAAGAAGAAAAGAGAGGTAATAGCCACATTCTTGCCTTGATCTTTTGCGGTACGCGGGCCTCTCACTGCTGTGGCCTCTCCCGTTGCGGAGCACAGGTTCCGGACGCACAGGCTCAGCGGCCATGGCTCACGGGCCCAGCCGCTCCGCGGCATGTGGGATTTTCCTGGACCGGGGCACGAACCCGTGTCCTCTACATCGACAGGCGGACTCTCAACCACTGCGCCACCAGGGAAGCCCCTTGCCTTGATCTTGTTTCTAACCTGAAAGATTATCCAATTGACTAATGAAACATAGGTGGTAAATGTAATTATCTACCTTTGAAAGCACTCCCTTTGGGGGTGGCAGGTGTGTGCATGTGCGCGCACCTGTCTGTCTCTGAGATTGCTGCTTTGCAATTTTGTATTTTATATTCTGGGAAATGTCACCTTTCAATTCTCTGTTTAGAAAACAGAAATTCAGGATCTCTTCAAATATTCATTCCTGTAACTCTGAAGTGGGGGGTGTGGAGGGGAATGAATAGGTCACTGCACTGAGAGGAATTATAAGGGTATAGTGACATCTACAGGTAGCATGTATATTGTCAAATAGGATGTGGTTACCATCTGCTGAGGAATGGACTGTTGTTAACAAGCCTCTCTCTGCCTTAAGTTTGTTCAAACATGCCTTGCCCAAGGTAATCAACACAAAAGGTTAGGACAATTAAACTGGAATAGATGACGTAAGGGATCTCGCTAAAATTAAAATTTCTGTAATAAAGGGGCCTTATTTTACCTACTTTCTTATACCTAGTCTATCTTTGTTTTTGAAATGGGAAAAGCATTTTGATTAGCAGTTCATTCTGAAAATGAAATTATATATAAGCCATACCTATATAGTTGATAAAAGTAGTCACTGAAAATTCATGGAAATCACAGAGAAAGAATATGCCAATTAGAAATTCAAAAAGTCATTTTTGGCTCTCAGTGACAAAAGAACCAAAATAAAACCATTCTGTTCCAGTAAATAACCAGAAGTAACAACTCAGGTTAACATTATGTCAGAAATTATTCCTACATTTTCTTAAGCAAAGGAGGGAGAAGAACAGTAACAGTAGGGGGTGTGGTTAATAATAAATTATAATTGAATTAGGCTCATTAGTGTCAGTTATTTTGCTATCTTTGCAAAAACAAAACAAATCAGGGAAAGGAAAAAATAAAATTTAAGCTCCTTGTAGGGTGAGATTATGTTACAGATTTTGTATTTCTCATGGTGGCTAGACATACATAGTGAATAGTTGCTCAACTGAGAAAAAAATAGAAAGATGTAAAGCTGCTTTCAAAACTCCTTATTCTAATGTCTATTAATTTAGTAGAAAAGAATGAGATGTTTAAGCGTAGTTGGGATTTAGCAGTCAAGTTGCTAAAACATCTTTTTCAGTATTCACTCTGTGCAAAGTGCTACACGAACCTACTTAAAGGTGGGAAAATCCAACTGCTTAATTAGTTCTTATTACTTCTTCATGCCTTCTTTTTATTCTTGTATCTTTCCACTTCCAATATTTACTTTAACATCAAAGAGGGATACACTAAAATATATATCTTTTCCCCAACAATTTCAAGTGTTTTTTCCATTTCATCGCTTTTGTTTGTATGTTTTTGTTTTATAATCTAGAATATCTTTTCTTTCTCTGAATATACAACTCCTATGCAGCTCAAATGTTCCATTCTCTAAGTCTTTCCTGGATAAATCAAAATAGTTATTTATTCCTTTTTTGAATTCTCTTAACACTGTCTTATGTCACCTGTCATCTTTTACCTTGAGATTAACAATATTTATCTATTTCAGCTCTCCTTAGATATATTGAGGGCAGGAACAATCTTGAACATTTTTATTTATGCGCCTTGCATACCTTGGGTACTCAATAAATATTTGTTGAGTAAAGTAAAAGATTCATCCTGTGGAAGTTGAGTAACAATTTAAGAATTAGAGGATAAGGTAATAGTTACAAAAATGAGTTCACAAGCCTGTTAATTGGTCCCTGTTTTAAGGGGTCTTCTTTATTCCTGAAGATCTCTTTTGACATAAATCAAAATCTTAAACATAATTTAGGATTTCATTTGTGTACTTATCTGAGAAGGAAGAATAGGCTTAAACACATATGGATGACTGGAGAGAGAGGGAGGGCGATAGAGCAGTCTGAATTCCCTCCTTTTGGCATGCGAAAATATATGAATTTCCAGTGGTCACTACCAAGATTACCTGGCTAGAGCAAGTTTGCTAATAGCCCAATCAAGGAGGCTGGCTACCAGGTGAGGCACCTTAGCAACAGGCGGCTATAGGATGTTCTGCTAAATGGGGACCTCATCTGTCAGGGAACAGCATAGTAGAGAGGCTTCTTGGAGACCCACGAAGAACCTAGATGTATGTCCAATGATCAGATCGATATTTCAGCATTGCCACACAGAGGGCATCTTCAGCCCGTCAGTATTAGAGAGGCAGGAATAGCCACAGAGAGGGTTATTAAAGAGAGAGGAAAAAGGTGTCTCAGAGCCAGACCCTGCCAACACCTTCCATCTCAAATCTCATAGTCAGGACTGCCACTCAAGCCTGACCTGAGGATAAGGAAAGGAGATGAGATTTAAAACAACTTTGAAATTAATGCTTTAATTTGAACTAAATTTTTATACCCAGAAGTGGCCACAAAGCTAGGGAATCTTCATAAGATCATATTGCTGTACTGGAAAGGGAGATCCAACAGTACACGAGAGAAGACAGTAATTGGAAACACTGAAGCCACTTTATCTTGATTTTGCACCAAGCTGAAACTTCTCAGTAAACCCAGTTACATTAGTCAACAAAGGACTGTCTTGGTCTTCTACGGCTGCCATAACAAAATATCATAGACCGGGTGACTTAAACAACAGAAATTTATTTTCTCAAAGTTTTGGAGGCTGGAAAATTCAAGATCAAGTTTCCGGCAGGGTTCAGTGTCTGGTGAGAGCCCTCTTTCTGTCTTGCAGATGGCCACCTTCTTGCTGAGTCCTCACGTGGCACAGAGAGAGATGGAGAGAGATGAGATCGATCTCTGGTGCTTCTTCATTTTTTATAAGGACATCAGTTCTATCAGATTAGAGCTCCACCCTTATGACCTCATTTGACCTTTACCACCTCCTTAAAGGCCTTACCTCCAATAGAGTCTCATGGTGGGGGGGGGGCGGCTAGGGTTAAACATATGACTGTAGGGGGACACAGTTCATTCCATAGCAAAGACTGCTTGCCATGAGGCACAGACTGTTTAGAGACAGAATAAAATAGAGAAAACCAGGCTAGAAAATGATTCTCGATTCCTTCCATTCCGTTCCAATGTCTGGATATTGCAATTACAAATGGAAGCAAGAGCTTTCAGGCTTCATTAAATAAATCTTGGTTATACGATCATGATTAAGATCAAAGGAACCAAAAAGCTGATTGGAAACTCAGAGGCTCAACTCTTTGTCCCCAGTGCCAGAGGTAGTTGATGCTTCCAAATCCTGGGGGACTTCTGGGGTGGGTGGATTTTCACAGTAATTCAGCATGGCATAAAAGTCAAATATGTTCTTCAAAAATTGACATGGGCCATTGGTAGTCTAGAACTCAACAGTAGCAAGCCTAAACTTAATCAACAGTACATTGGAGAATATAGATAGTAGGAATTATATTGGAAATTTAAGGCCAAGTACAAAAAAACCCCCAAAGATTGCATCTGAAAACTACTTGTTAAGTCAGAATAGAAAGTCTACGCTTAAAAAAGAAATGGTCCTGACTTCCAGTTTTAGGTCTGACACATAAAGAGCTTCAAAGTACTCACAAGAAGAGCTTTGGACTTCCCTGGCAGCGTAGTGGTTAAGAATACGCCGGCCAATGCAAGAGACACACGTTCAATCCCTAGTCCGAGAAGATCCCACATGCCGCAGAACAACTAAGCCCGTGTGCCACAACTACTGAGCCTGTGCTCTAGAGCCCGCGAGCCACAACTGCTGAGCCCACATGCCACAACTACTGAAGCCTGTGCGCCTAGAGCCCATGCTTCGCAACAAGAGAAGCCACCGCAATGAGAAGCCTACGCACTGCAAGGAGGAGTAGCCGACGCTTGCCTCAACTAGAGAAAGCCCGTGCACAGCAGCGAAGACCCAACACAGCCAAAAATAAATAAATTTATTTTTAGAAAAAGAGAGAGCTTTCCTCAAGGTAAAAATCAACAATTCTTGTATTCATCAGAGAATGGAGCTCATAGGGAAACTCCTGCCCTCCAAACTAGAGAGACAAACAGAAAAAGCAAGGACACCAGAGGAAATTTTAGCTTCTGACACCACAATTGCAACAAAAAGTATACACAGTGTACCTCCTAGTCAGATAAATTTAAACCTCATACTACCTCAGTTCCTTTTACCCAGTACATCATGTTTGGCTATAAAAAAAATCACAAGTCGTACTAAAAGACAAAAAGCACACTCTGAATGAACAAAGGAAGCATCAGAACCAGACTCAGATATGGCAGAACCAGACTCAGATATGGAATTATCAGACTGAGAATTTAAAATAGCTACAGTTAATATGCTAAGCATTCTCAGGGAAAAAGTAGACAAATGCAAGAAAAGGTAGGTAATGTAAGCAGAGAGATGAAAACTTTAAGAAAGAATCAAAAGAAAATGCTAGAAATCAAAAACACTATAACAGAAATGATGAATGTATTTGATGGATTCACTCATAAAGAATCAGTGAACTTGAAGATAGATCAATAGAAACTTCCAAAACTGAAATACAAAAGGAAAAAAAATGAATGAAAAAGACTGAACAGAATAGTCAAGAACTGTGGGACAATTACAAAAAGTGTATATACATGTAATATCAATACCAAAAGGAGAAGAAAGAAAGGAACAGAAGAAATATTTGAAGTTTTAAAGGCTAAGAATATAAAGCAGAAACTAACACACCATTGTAAAGCACTTATACTCCAATAAAGTTGTTAAATAAAGGCTGAGAATTTTCCAAAAATAAAAGACAGACACCAAACCACACATCCAGGAAGCTCAGAGCACAACAAACAGGATAAATGCCCAAAATTTGATATCTAGGCATATCATATTCAAACTGCAGAAAATCAAAGACAAACAGAAAATCTTGAAAGAAGCCAGAGAAAATAATGTCTTACCAACAGAGGAATAAGAACAATTAAATCGAACTTATCTTCAGAAACCATCCAAGCAAAAAGAGAATAAAGTAAAATATTTGAAGTATTGCTGACTGTGAGGATGGCGGAGAGGGGGAAGCTAATTGTGGTGATGGGAGACGAGGACACGGTGACTGGCTTCCTGCTGGGTGGCATAGGGGAGCTTAACAAGAACCGCCACCCTAATTTCCTGGTGGTGGAGAAGGATACTACCATCAATGAGACGGAAGACACTTTCCGGTGGTTTCTAAATCGGGAGGACATCGGCATCATCCTCATCAACCAGTACATCGCAGAGAGATGCAGCATGTGCTCGATGCCCACCAGTGCTTCACTGCAGCGCTGCTGGAGATCCCGTCCAAGGAGCACCCCAGTGATGCTGCCAAGGACCCCATCCTGCGCAGGGCCAGGGGCATGTTCATGGCCCACGACCTGCGCTAGGGGACTCCCCACAGTCATGCAGCCTCTCCCCGGGCTTGCCATCAGCCCTTCTCTAAGATTTGAGCCTCTGAGTTCCAATTCCCTGCCCCTTCCCACTCCACTGAGAGGCTCGGTGAGGTGCTTCCAGGTTGCTGGAGCTCTGCCATTGAAATCAAGGCTGGTTAGGGTTTAAACAAAAAAAGAAAAAGAGAGGAGACACAAATTACTGGTATCAGAAATGAAAGCGGAACCAGCTCTACTAATCCCATGGACAGTAAAATGATAATAAAAGAATACAGTAGACGCTTGAACAACACAGGTTTGAACTACAGAAGTCCATTTATACACAGATTTTTTTTTCAATAAATACTACAACACTACATGATCCACAGTTGGTTGAATCCGTGAATGCAGAACCATGGATACGGAGGGCCTACTATAAAGTTATGTGTGGATTTTTTACTGCACAAGGAGTCTGTGCCCCTAACCACCACATTGTTTAAGTGTCAACTGTATTTTGAACTCTACACCCACAAATTTGATAAAAGGTGAAATGGACCAATTCTTTGAAAGACATAATCTACCAAAACTCACACAAGGGGAAATAGGCAATCTGAGTAGACTTACAACTATTAAAGAAATTGAAATCAATAATTAATAACCTTCCAGAATAGCAAGGACCAGGCCCAAATGGTTTCACTATTGAATTTCACCAAACATCTAAGAAACAAATGATACCAATTCTCTACAGTCTGTTCCAAAAAATAGATGCAGTGTGAACACCTCGTAACTCATTTTATGAGGTCAGCATTATCTAATACCAAACCCAGGCAAAGACATTACAAGAAAGGAAAACTACCAATCAATATCTCTCATGAACATAGATTCAAAAATCCTCAGCAAAATATTAGGAAATAAAATTCAACGATGTATAAAAAGGATTATACACCACAACCAAATGTGTATTCCAGGTATCCAAGGGTAGTTCAAAATTTTAAAGTCAATTAATGTAATTCATTACATCAACAGGCTGAAGCAGAAAAATCATACGATCATATTAGTGGATGCAATAAGAACATTCAACAAGATACAACACCCTTTCATGATAAACTCTCAGTAAACTAGAAATGGAGGGGAAATTTTTTCAACTTGATAAAGAACATCTTCAAAAAGACTACAATTAATATCATAATGGTGAAAAACTAGACTTTCCCCCCTAAGATGGGGAACAAGGCAAGGACGTCCCCTCTCACTACTCTTTATCAAAATTTTACAGTACAATTATAAATTGTACTGTAAACCCTATGTAATGTAATAAAAAAAGACAAGAAAAGGAAGGAAAATTTAGAAGAGGGAGTAAAACTGTCTTTGTTTGCAGGTGATGTTATTGTCTATATAGAAAAATCTCAAAAAATTGACCAAAAAACCCCTTCTGGAACTAATAAGCAATTATTGCACAGATGCAGGATTCAGGGTTAATATATGAAAGTCTACTGTTTCCTGTATATCGGCAGCGAACATTTGGAATTTGAGTATAAAAAGTAAAATACCATTTACATTAGAAGCAAAAAAATTAAAATACTTAGGTATGAATCTAACAGAATTTTATAAGGTCTATATAAGGAGAACTACAAAACTGATGAAAGAAATCAAAGATCTAAATAAATGGAGAGATATTCCATGTTCTTGGATAGGAAGACTCGATATTGTTGAGATATTAGTTATTCCTAACATAATCTATAGGTTCAACACAATCCCAATGAAAATCCCAGAAGTTTACTTTGTGGATACCAACAAACTGGTTCTAAAGTTTATATGGAAAAGCAAAAGTTCCAGAATAACCAATTCAACACTGTAAAGGAACACAGTTGGGGGACTGGCAGTTCTCTAGTTCAAGACTTACTCTAAAGCCACAGTAATCATGACAGTGTGGTGTTGTTAAAAGAATAGACAAATCAACTTAATGGACCAAAAACCCCAGAAATAAACCCACACAAATATGAGCAACTAATTGTTGACAAAGGAGCAAAGGCAATCCAGTGGAAAAGGATAGTGTTTTCAACAAATGGGGCTTAACAACTGCCATTCATATTCAAGAAAATGAATCTAGACACTGACCTTATATCTTTTAAGAAAAGTGACTCAAAATCAATCATAGACCAAAATGTAAAATGCAAAAATATAAAACTTATAAAAATATAAAATGATAACAGAAGAGAAAATCTAGGTGACCTTGTGTTTGACAATGAGTTTTTAGATACAATACTAAAAGCATGCTCCATGAAAGAAAAAATAGCTAGGTTAGAGGTCATTGAAGTGAAAAACTTCTGCTCTGCAAAAAACACTCTGTTAAGAGAATGCAAAGACAAGGCACAGCCAGGGAGAAAATATTTACAAAAGCATATCAGATAGAGGACTTGTATCCAAAACATATAAAGAGCACTTAAACCTCAACAACAACAACAACAAAATGAACAACCCAATTTAAAAGCTGGCAAAAGATCTAATCAGCTTACCAAAGTAGACATACAGATAGCAAATATGGCACATATGAAAAGATGCTGCACATCATACGTCATTAGAGAATTGTAAATTAAAACATCAATAAGATACTACTACACACCTATTAGAATGGCCAGAATCCAAAACTCTGACAACATCAAATGCTGGTGAGGATATGGAGCAACAGGAGTTCTCATTCATTGCTGGTGGAGATACAAAATGGTACAGCCACTTTGGAAGATAGTTTGGAAATTTCTTACAAAGCTAAACATAGTCTTGCCATATTTTAGCATTCATGCTCTTTGGGATTTATCCAAATGCATTGAAAATTATGTCCACATAAAAACCTACACAGGAATGTTTATAGAAGATTTATTCATAAATGTCAAAATTGGAAGGAACCAAGATGTCTTTCAGTAGGTGAATGGATAAACAAATTGTGATGCAGTCATGCATGCAATAGAATATTATTCTGTGATAACAAGAAATGAGGTATCAAGCCATGAAAAAAAATGGCGGAAACAAGCATAGTGTTACCTGAAAGAAGCCAATCTGAGGGAATTTCCTGGTGGTCCAGTGGTTAAGACTCCGTGCTTCCACTGCAGGGAGTCCAGGTTCAATCCCTGATTGGGGAAGTAATCCTGCAAGCCACACAGCGCAGCCAAACAAAACAAAACAAAGCAGAAGAAGCCAATCTGTAAAGGCTATATATACACTGTATAATTCCACCGGCAGTTAAGTCCCCTACATATGAACAAGTTCCATTCTGAGAGCACGTTGTAAGTCCAGTTTGTTCGTAAGTCCAACAAAGTTGCCCTAGGTACCCAACTAACACAATCGGCTATATAGTGCTGTACTGTAATAGGTTTATAATACATTTGCATCTTTGAAAGTTCGCAACTTGAAGGTTCGTATGTAGGGAACTTACTGTATATGACATTCTGGAAGAGGCAAAACTATGGAAACAAAAAGATCAGTGGTTGCCAGGTGTTGAAGAAAGGGGGAAGGAGGAATAGTTGGAGCATAGGGAATTTTTTAGAGCAGTGAAACGCTTCTGTATCAGAGAGAGAGAGAGGAAGGGGAGGGAGGGAGGGAGGAAGGAAGGAGAAACAATTTGTATAGATCAGCATTTTCTAATAGCATTTCCTACATTAATGGACATGTTCTATATCTGTGCTGTCCAGTATGAGAGCCACATGTGACTACTGAACATTCGAGATGTGGATAGTGCAGCTAAAGAACTGAATTTTAAATTTTATTTAATTTTTATTCATTTAAATTTAAAGAGTCACATGTGGCTAATGGCTACTGTATTGAACAGCACAAGTATATATACTTTTCTCAATTGTGAAAATTCAGTGTTGAAAAACATCTTTTGGGTAAGTCATTTTTGAGAGTCTACTACACTTAAAATACTAACTTTAAATATTCTGCATATTGAAAGAAGTAAAATCTGTGCTCCTCCTCCTGGAAATTTATTTGAGGGGAAATGCATGAACAATTAAGTAACAACTGAAATGTGACCTATGAAATGTAACCTCTACACATAACCTACAGACACTACTTTCAACTGTAAGTGTGAGGATATAAAGAAACTTAATTATAAGGATAGAAGTGAAAAGAGGTTAATAAATAAATGAAGTCTTTAAAAGGAATGGAAAAAGAATATTATATGTGACCTAAAACCTGTTTTTATTCTCACCTACCAAAAAATTCTAGATATTAATAGTGCCCTAGGAGGGTTTCAAGTAACATTTTGAGACATTCTTATTTTATTCATCCTGTCACAATTTGGACAGTTTGAGGCCTGTATTTTAATAAATGTCCATAGCTAGCTTAAAAATGTTCATTACTGGAGGAAAACTCAGCACTTGAATATGATCATCAAAAATTTTCAGAGAAGTTCCAGAATATCTATAGACTTCCCATTAATATGTTTAAATTTAAATGAAAAACACCTTATCTTCTGGGAAAACCTTAATTTCTAAAAGTTTAACACTTCTTAATGAAGTGCTAACAAGACATCAGTGTGGGTAACAGTGTGGCTCCAAAGTCGGCTTCTCATCAGAATCACTTGAGGCTAAAAAAATGGTTCTGAAGAACCTAGGGGCAGGACAGGAATAAAGACGCAGACATAGAGAATGGACTTGAGGACACGAGGTGGGAGAAGGGTAAGCTGAGATGAAGTGAGAGAGCGGCATGGACATATATACATTACCAAATGTAAAATAGACAGCTAGTGGGAAGCAGCCACATAGCACAAGGAGATCAGCTTGGTTCTTCGTGTCCACCTAGAGGGATGGGACAGGGAGGGTGGGAGGGAGACACAAGAGAGAGGAGATATGGGGATATATGTATAGGTATAGCTGATTCACTTTGTTATACAGCAGAAACTAACACAACAATGTAAAGCAATTATACTCCAATAAAGATGTTAAAAAAATAAAAAATAGGGCTTCCCTGGTGGCTCAGTGGTTGAGAGTCCGCCTGCCGATGCAGGGGACGCGGGTTCGTGCCCCGGTCCGGGAGGATCCCACATGCCGCGGAGCGGCTGGGCCGGTGAGCCATGGCCGCTGAGCCTGCGCGTCCGGAGCCTGTGCTCCGCAACAGGAGAGGCCACAACAGTGAGAGGCCCGCATACCGCAAAAAATAAATAAATAAATAAAATAAAAAATAACAAAAATTTTAATTCTCTGTGAAGAAAAAAAAACAAAAAATCTCGATTCCAAGGCTGCTCTTGGGTTACAGTGGGCCTAGAAATCTGTATTCTCAGTAACTCCCCAAGTGATTTCAATTATGGGGGGTATGGTACCCATTCTTTTTAAGAGCTCACAATTTCTGTTACCCATTGCTTTGCCTCAGCTAATGCTGAGACTGGAAAGAACCCACCGCTTCCCCAGTATCCTGTCATTTTGTTTTACTTCCAGTGTTCCCGTTTCCCATCCCACTCGCTGCAAAACACACAAATCCACTTTCCCCCTACATCACTTGTATGACTCTCAGCAGCATGACTGTGCATTCTAGATATGTGAATGGACTCTGAATTTAACAAAGATCTCCTTTAATTTAAACAGAGCTCTAATTTAAAACAGTGCTCCTTTAATTTCAACACCTATTCATTTATATTGTAATATCTTTGTACCTTTTATTTATCATTTGATATTGATCTGGATTTTGAATCCTTAGTGTTTTTTTGTCATTACTCTTAGTGTGGAGTCCATTTTGTTCTTTAAATAGCTTACCTATGTCTTCACCTTCTGTGGAGTACTGAAAGCCAGGGAAGTCTTGGTTCTATCGATTTGGACCTGGATGCACATTTGATAAAATCCAGAACTTAAGGCCCCATCTGTTTAGATCACAGACAGTTGATCTAGACTTCTAGCTTTCAGTCGCAAATGTCACATTAAATCCAACTCATTAACTAAATATCTAACAAATGTAGGCCACTTGGTCATTGGGTGTTTAGTAGATATTAAAGTCTGGAGAAAAATTACGTTCTACATTCTACACGTCAATCGCTGAGAAAGCCTGAAATTCAAATCCTGACGGTGGATTTTTGTTTCCGTTTATTCTTGCTCTCTGAATACCCTATGCAATTTTTAAGCTATTTTCTCTGTAGTGTTCTTCTTTTAAAAGAAAAATCATTGTCAATGGCTTAAACAAAGTCCTGCAGTAATCAAAGCAGTATATAGTCATTCGATGAAGAAAAGTAGGGAGGAATAATTAAAAGGGCAGCATTCTTTTCTTGGGGCTGAGTTTCTTCACCCATCTGCAAACTGAAAAGAACTAACTAGGTGGTAGGAGTCTGCCATTGTTCACTAGGTGGTTTGTGTATGCCAAGCTGAGATTTTTTCAGAGTCTTCCAAAATTGCCTAATAACTAATAGAAAGAATAGTTTGATGACAGCAGATGTCTCTGAGTAGTGGAGATTATATTGTTATTTTTCTTTGTGCTGTTCCTACTTCCCTCCCTCTCTATAACGATCACTTTAAGCATTAATATTTTTGAATAGATTTTTACAATGAAATGGAAAAACCAGTTAGAAGAATCATAAGAATGATTTTCTAAAATTAAACTGGAATTTTGAAAAACTGATAATCCTCTTAAACATTGATTGAGTTGTTTTTTTTGTTTGTTTTTGTTTTTGCGGTATGCGGGCCTCTCACTGTTGTGGCCTCTCCCGCTGAGTTTTAGTTTATGCCAAATGTCTCTCAAAGGTGAACTCGCTAAACACCAGTACTTCTGACTCTATGTAATGTATTATCCTTAATTGACATTGATATTCTATAGAAGAGTTTTATGCTTTCATGATTTCCTGAAAATGAAAGTAAGTTTTTCACCTTTCTGTAAGCAAAAAGTTCTTCTAATTCCTTAGATTTTTAAAAGCTACCACCTAAAGAAAGCATAGAAGTTATCTTTTTTTTTTTTTTTTTTTTTGGCGGTACGCGGGCCTCTCACTGCTGTGGCCTCTCCCGCTGCAGAGCACAGGCTCCGGACGCGCAGGCTCAGCGGCCATGGCTCACGGGCCCAGCCGCTCCACGGCATGTGGGATCTTCCCGGACCGGGGCATGAACCCGTGTCCCCTGCATCGGCAGGCGGACTCTCAACCACTGCACCACCAGGGAAGCCCCTGATGGAGATGTTTTTATTTTGACCTGGGTTTCTTGCTCTATAATGAAAGAATGGTATTTGGTAGCACATAATTATAAAACTTGAAGTTGTCTCCCAATATCAATGGATACTCTAAAGGTGTGTTTTCAAATGAAAAGATTTTTAGTTAAGTCACAAAGCCCTGTTACAGTTCCCTGATGAATAATTTTATAATATTTTAAAATCATATGCATATCCAAATATCATAGAGGGAAATATTTAAGTACTAAAATCCCATTGAAGAGGCATTGCTAAAATATATGCCGGAGGCACAGGTTTCAGAAATGGTTATATTTAATATCTTTATTAATTAGCTAGTACATGACTAAAACAGTATTTTAACGACAGTCATGAGTTTTGTTCCACTGAGAGATGAAGACACTAATGAATACTGAAATTACCCAAGAGATGCACTAATATAGCTCTAAATATGTTACTTATATGCTGTTTTTTTTAAATGTCCGCTATCTTGAGCCACCATCTTGTTTCTCTTTTATTTGAAATCCTTTGAAATACAGCATTTAAGAAAGTAGCTTGCTCAGATCAACGTACTTCTAATTATCTGTACACCCTAAGTCCAAATCACAAGATAAAGGCTGGGTTTGCATTATAGCTTTGCCTAGGAAATTGCTTTAGTTTTTAAATTTATTTGAACTGTAAAGAGGAAAACGGATGTGTGTTTTTAGCTGTACTCCTCTAGACTTCTGCAGGCATCTCTGGGTCATTGCTCTCAGCCCCTGTCTCTATTCCCTGCCTTTGTCTTTCCCAGATCAACTATGTGTGTCTTCTGCAGGAACATGGCCTGCACCAGTTTCTGAACTAAACACTGTAAGAATAGCAGAAAGAATACCAATAACCTCAATCCTAACATCTGGAGAAGTCCAGAATCAGGTCTTTTGAAAGACACAGTACCCTGTACCACTTGGATGAATTGCAGGCACTTGTGTAGCTTCCTTATTACTGTGTTCCCCTGCCACTTCCACTATGTAAAACCAGTTTATAAGATAGAATTTCTCCCTTGTGGTTTCCAAACATTCCCATTCTCCACTGAGCCTGAATACCTACCCTGTAGTCACACCTTTATTTTATTTTTTTTTATTTTTATATTTTTGCGTTACGCGGGCCTCTCACTGTTGTGGCCTCTCCCATTGCGAAGCACAGGCTCCGGACGCGCAGGCTCAGCGGCCATGGCTCATGGGCCTAGCTGCTCTGCGGCATGTGGGATCTTCCTGGACCGGAGCACGAACCTGTGTGCCCTGCATGGGCAGGCGGACTGTCAACCACTGCGCCACCAGGGAAGCCCCACACCTTTTCTGATTAGGTCCCCTACAGCTGGGCTAGCTCTAGCATATTTTCCCCCTGGAGGTTTGGGTACTTACAAAATACTCTCCTTTAAGTAGCTGTAACATAGTAGTATTCTTTGGGAAATTTAGGATGACCCATGTTTAACATGACGCTTAGAGTATGTCTCTCAATGATCAGGGATCTCAAGCAAGTTTTGGATGTGGTTGCATCCTATTGACTCTAAATTGAAATTTTGGAAAAGTATCAAGAGTTGATATTTCATGTCACTTATTAAGGTCTTTGTGCTTTAGATATCATCTTTATTGGCACTAAGGCAGCCATTTTGTTTTGCAAATGTGCCTGGCCGGTCTTCCTGCCCCATCCAAGGGCCACTATACTGTAACTGAAAACATTCAGAAAAACATAAGCTGAGGATCTGCCAGGAACATCATAGACAGCATCTCCAAAATGTTCTGTGTTGAAGTCCTGAGATTCGATGTGAAAAAAAAAAATGGCAGGAGGACATGCTTTTCATGGTCAAATATGTTAAGAAAACTCATCATGCTATATTATCCCTCTTGGAGTTTCTCAGTGCGTATTGGCATATTGAGGGCTTTGGGAAGTCTTGCAGTGAAAACAAAACCAGAAACTAAAACTTACTCAACTTTATTTAAATAATTTGCCTTTTTTGGAAGAGCACCTATTATTACTTCACAGGCCCTGTTTTTGAAAATACTGATGTAAACACCACTCCAGCACTGATTAGGGGGTATATTTGATTGCCTGTAACAATGTCTCAGCAAGACATGCAGGCACAGTCTGACGTTCCACCTGTCATTTTTGTCACTCTCTCCCCAATAGGTCCCTGGCATGCCCTCAAACTTGCTTTTCACTGAGTACCATGATTTCTCCAAATACCTCCCATATGAACTGAGAATAATATAACTCCAGAAGAGAGGAACCCCAGAGGCCTGCTGCACCCCTGCCCCAAGACCTGGGAGGCCCAGACAGTTTCAAGCTAAGGACCCTTACTTCACCCTCAGGTAGGTTTGCCAGACATCCTGTTAATAAAAAAACAGGTCCTATATTTCTTTGTCCAGTGTTATTTTCTCCTCAGACGACTCAAGGAAGTGAGGCCTGAAGGGGATGAATGACCCCAGTTAGGCAGAGGGAGGAATTCCATACTCTGTCAGGAGTCAAGGTGAAGAACCGGCATGAGCGGTGAGGGGACTGCTTACCCCAGAAGAGAGGGTGTCCCCCAGAGTCAAGGCCCTGCTGTCAACCTTGGGAGGACCCAGACAGAGGTGACCATATGAGATGTCTCCATCACTTCCTTGTAGGAGTCTCAGAGAGATGAAGGCCTCGATCTGAAGGGAGATGGCCTCAGGTCAGTAGACTGAGTGTCCCAGGAACTGCTAGGAGTCACAGTGAGGACCCTGAGTGAGGACTGAGGGGAATACTCTAATACCAGTGCACCTAATAGAGCCCATTTCTCCCTGCCCTACTGTGAACCCTGGGAAGTCTCCAACTGGGTTGGCCGGCTGAGCTGTGAAATGCCTTCTCAGTTCCTTCTTCAAGTACTTGTGGAACAAACAGGACAGGAGACTTGTGAGGCCCTAGAACACTGCCCTTAGGAAAAGTCTGGTGGAGTTGGCTTTCATCAGAGCAAATAAAATTGAGTTTACCAGCTGACAGCACTTATATCTTCCTCCTCTTCTTTAGCCTGTGGTGGCCCATTGCCATGCCTTCTACCCACACTCCTGCCTACTGGTACCAACAAGAGCGGTCATGCCTCAGTATCAGAAGCAGTGGTGCTGCACGCATGAGCAATGCTTTCAGGCCCTCAAGGAGACCCAAAGACTCAAAGTCAGGAGTGTTCATAGGCATCTCATCAAGCAGGACTCCAGTGGTCAAATAGAGGAACAAAGTCAGAGAACCATACACTTTGCCAGACACTAAGAAGTTGCCCAACACACTCTTGCCTAGAAAGTGGTTTTGGTGGTGAATTCCCTGGTTCTCAGTTATCGAGTTAAAGAGCCCATCACAAAGGCAGACATGGTGAATAATGCCCTAAAAAATGATGAGGAGCATTTCACTTCCTGGGATCCTTAGGGGAGCCTCTGAGCACATGGAGCTGGTCTTTGAGGTTGATGTGAAAGAAGTGCACCACTCCTATGTCCGTCTCAGAAAACTGGACCTCACCTAAGATGAGAGGCTGAGTTATGTAAAGGGCATGCAGAAGATCAGCCCCCTTGTGACTGTTCTGAGCCTATTCATGAAGGGCAAGTATATCACTGTGCGAGGGATGGGATGTGTCCTGTGCTCTTGTGCCAGAGCAGGAGAACACAGTATGCAAATTAAATGTTTCATTCACATCGTCTTCAGGGAGTTTCTGAGAAATAAGTGTAATTCTCCTTTGAGGCAAGATGGTAAGAAGCCGCTGGGCACCTTTGCACTGGGCTGGGAGGGTCAGAGCCCTCTCCTTCAAAAGGGCATTCAAATTAAGTTATCGTGTTTAATCTGATAAACTCTATACGAGTTCTGGGTTTTTGGTGATGGTTAAATTAATGAAAAGAAGGGTAGTTTAGATGGAAGGGCTGCTTGTAGGGAGGGAAGTTGGTGATCCTTGACACAGACTTAGGGGGTTTGTGTTGTATCTAACTGGGAAAGTATATCTTATACCCATATTGAATAATTTATCATGTAATAGGGAAATATTACTTAGCTTTTCTTGCTAATTGGCATTTTGGATGATTGGGTTTTCTTTGTTCTAGGTTGCCACATATTTTCTGGCTCCTCCTGGAGTTTTTAAAAAAAAAAACCAACCCCAGCAGAGTGGGTGGTATCATGGGGTCCAAATTAATCATAGTAATAAATGCCACGTTGAAGTCTCAACACAGGCCAGTCACTGTGCCAGACACTTAACACATATTAACCACCTTTCACTAGTTCTACAAGACAGAGCTTGGCAAACCCACTTCATAGATGCAGAGCCCGGTGCTCACAGAGTTTAGTAATGCACCCAAATTCATATGGCTGTTAAGGGACAGGTTTGAAACTAGATCCTGGGTCTGGATTAATCAAGAGCCCACACTATTCCAATTCTCCAAGGCTGAGGCCCACCTTGTGTTTCTTATATTCAGTTTTCCTCTTTCTTCTTAAAAATGCATCTCAGGCAATAAATAAAAGAAAAACTGTGCTCATGCTACTGGGTTGGAATACATTCCCAGAGCAATATGAATACCAATGTAAATGACAGGCATGAATAAAGAAAAGAAAGGTAATACTCAGTGACTGATCATCTTCATATGCAGTGTCAGATAACCTCAAAAGATCAGGGGCTCACAAAATCATCCTGGACAGCCCCTTCCCCATAAAATATAAATCTGTCAGAACAGAATTTACATGAGGCTCTTGGGTCTGGCTGGTGAAGAGAAGGAAAATATCAGTGTATTTTTCCCCTGATACAATACCACCTGTCTGGAACTCCTGCCTTATGCTTTAGCTTCCCCATGTCACATCGCTCCTAAGGCAGGGACCAAGGTTTGCAGAGGGGAAACTGCTCAGGTGTTTGCAAGGATGAGGTATTTCTCAGGAAACCTTTAATCCAAGAGCCAGGAGCCAAGCGGATTGCCTCAATACTAGAGGGCTTAGAAGACCAACACCCCAGAATACAGGGAGTCACACCTAGACAGGCTTCCACCTGCTGTTGGATTTAGAGAGCCTCAGATAGAGCTGTCAGGCTGAGCATGCCCTCACGTATTCTTCAGACTTCTCAGGGACTTAAGAGCCTTGGCCTAAAAACAATGGAAGGAGATAAGCAGAAAGAGTCCCAGTCTTCGATAGATATGAAGGTAGGGACCCTGACTGAGGAATGATGGAAGGACCCAGCCAGAACAGGGGGTTTTCTGTAAAGTCTGACTCAGGCCATCAACACTTGGAAGTCCAGAACAGTCCTGGCTGGATGCGGCTCATCCTGGCTTCCAGCTGGAGGTCTCCAGAACGGGAGTACCTTGATTTGATGCGAGCAGCCTCAAGTTAGCAGACAGTGGAGTCCCTAGGCTGGTCAGGTATCTGACCAGACTCTGAATGAGAATGAGGGAACCACACACCCCAGAACAGAGAAGTCCCACAAATCCCCCGAATGCTGTCAGCCCTGGGATGCCCAGGACAGATGTTCGAGGTAGAAGAACCCCCTCAGTCTCCCTGAGGAGTCTCATGGAGTTGAGGACCCTGGACTAGTGGGACAGCCACTGATCTACAGAGAGAAAACTCAGGCCTAAACAAGAGTCAAGAAAATTACCTGGCTGTTATGAGGGGACCCCCAAAAGCAGAGGGGGCCAAATAGAATTCTGTACAGGTCTTAGCCCTGGGAGACCCAGAAGAGCTACCACTGAGTCATCCCCTCATTCCACCCGTGTGTTGTAGTTTATCTTATGACAGGGCCGAAAGTAAGCTCATCACACGAGATGAATTGTGCCGAAGCAGAGCAGCAGAGGGCTGCCGCTCGCTCAGGCAGAACAGCCCCGTCTGTCCTGCTGTCGTAGCTTTTATTAAAGCATTATCTAGGTTTACACTTTAAGACTTGTTTTCTTAACGTTTCAGAAATGCCAAAGCAGCAACCTATGTTTTTATTAATTATACAAGCAATAATTGGCTTTCTTGAAAACCTGCCGTGCTTCGTCCTTGAGCGCAAAAGCAGCACAAAGTTCCCACCATTATTTTGATTATACTGAAGTAGCACAAGGACATTTCCTTGTGTTCCCACCATTCTGATTATACTGAGGACATCTCATGGATTAGTGCCCAAAGCACTCAATGCTTCTTCGCAGGCCCCCGGTTTGCCGCGGGGGGGCGGGGGGGGCTCAAAGCATTCAGGACTGTTCACAGCTCTGGCTTATTCGCATGCCCCCGGTTTGCCGGGGGGGCTCAAAGCAATCAGGACTGTTTGCAGTTCTGGCTTATTCGCCAGTCCCCAGTTTGCTGGGGGCGGGCTCATGGGTCACGTCTCCTTTCCATGTCCTCACTTATTCCACTACACCGTGTGATCTCAGGGAGGGAAGGGCCTCATCTAGCAGGATCGGACTCCAGTTCTGCAGAGGGGGACGTCTTGGCCATAACCAGAGTCAAGGTGAGGACCCTCAGTGCTAATGAGGGGGTCTCTCCCCCAAGGAGGGAGGCTCACAGGGTGGCGCCCGTCTTGTCAGGCAGAGATGGTCGGAGCAGCGCCCTGACTTCCCCCCACTAGGGCCTCGGGGAGGTGAGGGCTTGGTTCGGAGGCTGGAGGACCCAGGACCGTAGAGGGAGGGGTCCCGGGCTCTGATAGACGGCACCGACAGGACGCAGGGACCGTTGACCCCTGAACAGTGGGCATCCCCGCAGAGTCCCGCCCCTGCCGTCAGCCCTCGGAGACCCCACGCAGCGCCAGATGCAGCCCACCCCGACTTCTGCTTCGGAAGCGAGGAGCCCGACCGGGAGCCGCGGCGTTTGTTCGTCCGAGCGTGGGTTTTCGGGACTCGTCCGGAGCCACGGTGAGGACCTGAATGTAGCCTGAAGGGACCTTCCCTCCCCTCTCCCCACTTAACAGAGGTGACACCCCGCCTCCCGCCCCTGCCTGCCATCAGCAGCGTGGGACCCTGATCTGACGTATATGCCAGAGGAGTTGCCGTCTGGAGGGCCTCAGAGAGTGGAGGGCCTTTGTCTAGAGGGGCCGGCTTCTTAGGCAAAGGGTGTAGTCTTGTCCCCAGCAGGTGGAAAGTGGGACCTTCAGAGCTGACGACGGTCCCTCCTTCCTAAAGGCGTGACTGCACGGGGCCCCCTCCCGCCTTCACTCGCGCGATGCTCTAGAGTAATTCAGGCTGAGAGAACCCCTCATTTCTGCCTGGGGTGGGAAGTGGGGTTGGGGGCTAGGGGACGTTCGGGTAGAGAAAGGCCTTTATGGAAAGGGGGCAGGACTTCCCTGGCGGTCCAGTGGTTAAGACTCCTCGCTTCCACTGCAGGGGGCGCACGTTCGATCCCTGGTGGGGGAACTAAGATCCCACATGCCACATGGTGCGGCCAAAAAGAAAGGGCGGGGGCGTGGACCAAGAGGGTGTTCTGTACTCTAAGTGAAATAAGTCAGACAGAGAAAAACAAATACTGTATGATTTCACTTACACGTGGAAGCTGAAAAAACAAATGAACAAACAACAGAACAGGAACAGTTATAGACACAGGAAACAAACAGGTGGTTGGGGGGAGGAGAGAAATTAGGTGAGGACAATTAAGAGATACAAACTACCAGTTACGAAGTAAATGCGTAAAGGGTGTGAAATGTAAAACAAGAGGTAGTTGGATGGATGGATGGATGGATGGATGGATGGATGGATGGATGGATGGATGGATGGATAGATAAGGCAATCCCATTAAGCTTAGGGAGGAGACTTGGCCCTAAAAGAAGCAGAGGTAGGACCATCAGTGTTAGTAAGCAGACCTCTCGTGAAAACAGGGAACTGCACAAATCAGCAGCCCTGCTCTCAGACCTGGGAGTCCCCAGATAAGGTAGCCGGGATGTGGAGCCCCCGACTTCTAGCTACTCAAAGAGGTGAGAGCTGCGGTCTGAGGCATGTAGATTCGGGTCAGTGGAGGGAGGAATCCCAAACCCTACCCGGACTGGACGCCAGAGTCCTGAATGAGGACTGAGGGAGCCACCAACTCCAGAACAGTGGGGTCGGAGAGTCCCACCCTTGCTGTTACCAGGCGTAGCCGAGCCCCAGATCACCTTTGGCAGAATGAGGCTCACTCTGACTGTAAGCTCAGGTCCCAGGAAGATGAGGACCTTTTCTGACGGTCATGGGCTCACGTCAGCAGAGGGCAAAGTCCCAGGCAGGGTTCAGAGTCAAGGTGAAGATCCTGAGTGAGGAAATGGAGACTGCTCCATACACAGTGGAGAGAGCTGCATCTCATGCCGCCCCTACCGTTAGCCCCTGGAGGCCCAGGGCAGAGCTGGCAGGCTCAGGTGCCCCCTAACTTCTGCCTGTGGGGTCTGAGGGAGATGAGGGCCTTGGTTTAAGGGCTGGCTCCCCGGTTCAGCAGAAGAAGAGGAGTCCCAGGCCATGATCGATGTCAAGGCACAAATTCTATGTGAGGAATGAGACAACCGACTCCCCCAGAACAGAGGACACCCCACAAAGTGCCACGTCTGCCTTCGCCCTGGGAAGCCAGGTTTAGAGCTCTCAGGCTGAATTGCCCTCTCAGTTCCTCCAAGGGTGGTCTCAGGGACGTCAGGGTTTGGGTCTAATGGGAGAGGCCTCATTCAACATAGGGAAGAAGCCTGGTTCCTAACGAGAGTCAAGGTGGTAACACCGAGTGAACATGAGGGAGCCCCACCCAGAAAGAAGTGAACCACATAGAATCTCATCCCTACTCTCAGACCTGGGAGGGAGACTCAAGCATGGTGACCTGATGAATATCACTCATGTTTTCCCAGACCATGGCAGGGAGGTGAGGAACCTCCTTGATGGGAGTATGGGCTCAGGTGAGCAGCCGGAGGATTTCCAGGTAATGCCAGGAACTAAGGAGAGGACCCTGAGAATTGAGGGGACCACCTACACCACAATAGTGAGGGCCACAGAATCTCTTCCTGCCTGTCAGCATTGCAAGTCCACACACAGTTGTAGCTAGAGAGACAAGAAAATTTTCTTTCTAGCGGGTCTCGGGGAGTTGGGGGCCTTAGTGTGAGGGGATAGACGTCAAGTCAAGACACAGAGGATGTCCAAGTCCTGCTGTGCGTCAGGGTGAGGACACTGAGGGATGATGTAGGTGCAGACCCACCCAAAGCAGTGGGGGCCCACAAACTCCCACCCCCCTCAGCCCTGGGAAACCCCAGGTAGAGGTAGCCTGATGTGTCACCCCTCACTTCGGGCCCCAGGGACCCAGGCAGATGTGGGCCTTGATCTGAGGCCAGAAGACTCAGGTGGGCTGAGGGAGGAGCGTAGATGCCGTCTGAGTGAGGGCGAAAGAGGCCAACAATGCCGCAACAGTGGGGTCCCGCGGAGTCCAGCCCCTGCTACCAACCCAGGGAGGGCATGGACGGGGATGACTGGCAGTGGCTCACCCTTTCTTTCATCTTGGGGATCTCAGGAAGGTGAGAATCTTAATGTAATGCAAGCGAACTCAGATCAGCGGAGGGAGGATTTCCGGGATTTGCCAGGACTCACGGAGAAGATGCTGAGGACTGTGGGGGGAAGTCCACCCCGTGCCAGCGGGGACCGCGCAGAGTCCCTCTCCATTGTCGTTCCTAGAGGCGCCCCCGGGCACAGATGTGAGGCAGAAGTGCCCATCAGTTCCCCACTCGGAACTCACAGGGAAGTCAGCATCTTGGTGTGATGGGTCAGCAGAGGGAGGAACCGTAGACCCTCCCCTGAGTGAGAAATGGGGACCGTGAGGGAGGACCACACGTTATAGGGCCTCAGCCTGCCTGCTGCAGCTTTCAGCCTCTGGAGACTAGGGGCGCTGTGGCCAGGTAAGGCCATCGTCACTTCCGCTGTTCGGTCTCAGGGAGCTGTGGGCCGTACTGTGAGGAAATGTCCTCAAGTCAAGAGAGAAAGGAGCCCCCAGATCCTCCCAGGAGACCCAGTGGGGACTGTGAATGACGACTGAAGGTAGCACACCCCCCTTCCACCGAATCAAAGGCATAATAAAGAGTCCTGCCCAGGCCTCTGCTCAGCCCTTGAAGGCCCGGAGCATGGTTGTCAGGCGGAGGCTCCTCATTTCTTTGTATCATTTCTAAGGGAGACGAGATCCTTCGTCTGAAGGTGCCGCACCAGGGGCAGCAGGAGGGGTCCCAGACCCTTGGTATCGACAAGATGAGGACGCTGAATGGTTGAGGAGCAACGAGTTCAGGACAGAGCAGGCCCCACTCAACTGTCAGCGCTGTGCACCCCGACAGTGTCCATGACTCAGTTCCTTCTCGTGGGCCCCAGGGAGCTCTGAGGTGTCACCTTTAGAGCAGCACAGGAAAGAGGTCCCGGCCCTACCAAGAGTCGATGTGACAATCCTGTTTGTGAACGAAAGGGACCCTTGGAACCCAGAGAGGGCCTACCCTACCAGGATCTGTGGTCACCGCCGTCAGCCACAGGCAGGGCTGGCAGGCTGTAGCCTGAGGCTCACTCACTCTCGCTTCTTACCCTGGGTTCTCGGGACAGGCTGACCAAGAACAAGAGCCTAGTGGTTCCTAGAGCAGTGCCCTCAAGGAAACGTGCAGAGCGGCCTTCTTCAAGTCAGGGTGGGACCTCCCTGCTGAAGGTGCTCACACCCTCTCACCTTCCCTCCTCCAGGTTCCAGCATCACCTGCTCTCCTGCCCACTCCCCCGCTTGCTGTCCCTGCCCATAGTCATGCCTCGGGGGCAGAAGAGTAAGCTCCGTGCCCGTGAGAAGCGCCACCAGGCCCGGAGGGAGACCCAGAATCACGGGGGTGCTCAGGCCACTGCAGCACAGAGAGAAGGGTCACCCTCGTGCCCCTCTTCTCTTTCTCGGGGTACTCCCCCGAGCTCCCCTGCTGCTGGCACTCGCCAGGAGCCTCAGGGAGCCCCAGCCACTAGCTCTCGTGCTGCAGGGGTTTCAGGCCCAGGATCTGATGTGCGCGCCAAGGGCCCGGTTCAGGCAAGGAAAAGTTCCTCCCGCGCCTCAGCCTCTGGTGAGAGCTTTCAGAGAGATCCTCTGATCAAGAAGGTGGGAAGGTTGACAGAATTCCTGCTGGAGAAGTATACAATGGAAGAGCCCATTATAAAGGCAGACTTGCTGAAGCTTGTGAACAAAAGGTACAAGGGGAAGTTCCCTGAGATCCTCAGGAGAGCTGCCGAGTGCGTTCAGCTGATCTTTGGTCTTGAGTTGAAGGAAGTCAAGCCGGGTGGTGATTCCTATACCCTTGGCAGCAAGCTACACGTCAGCGATGATGGGCGTCGGAGCAGTGGCTGGCGGTTTCGGAAGAATGGGCTTCTGATGCTTCTACTCGGTGTGATCTTCTTGCATGGCGACCGTGCCTCTGCGGAGGAGATCTGGGAATTCCTGAATGGTTTGGGTGTTTATGTTGGAAGGTGTCACATAATCTTTGGGGAGCCCAGGAAGCTTATCACAGAAGATCTGGTGCAGGAAAAGTATCTGGTGTATCGTCAGGTGCGCGACAGCAATCCCCTGCGCTATGAGTTCCTGTGGGGCCGGAGAGCCCGCGCTGAAACCACCAAGATGAAAGTCCTGGAGTTTGTGGCCAGGGTGGCTGGTACCGTCCCCAGTGCCTTTCCAGTCCATTATGAAGATGCTTTGAGAGATGAGGAAGACAGAGCCCGATCCCAAGCCAGAGCTGCAGCCAGGGCTCTAACTCGTATCAAGGCCAGTGCGCCTTCCAAGGTCATGTCTAGCAGTTCCTCCCACCCTTAGTGAGGTCTGAGGCAGCTTCTTCACTTTGTGTTTGACCAACGCTGCCAACCTTTTCAGTAGTGAGAGGCTAAGCTGGGGCTGGAAAGATCATAATATATATCTTCTTTGTGTTCCTGTTTTACACTAGTATCTTTCAAATGTTGTTTCTTTCACTAGAATGTTTCTTTAGATTCAGAATCCAAGTTTATAAATGACATGGATCACATATTTGTTGTTGTTTATCAGGTTTAAGCGTAAGAGTTTAGGTACTGTGTAGTACGATGTGAAAACTCCTTGCATGTTTCTGGGGTTCTGGACTGAGATAATATGGCTTTGGAATAGGAATTTTCTTGGGAATGTGAAAGAATGCTGTGGTTTTAAAATGAAAAGCAAAGTAAAGTTTAGTCAAATTTTGGTTTGTCTTATTCACCTTTGTCTTTCTCTTTGTAAAATTCAAAGATATACACCTAGATGTCCTTAGCTTATTCAAGAATGCTGACAAAATTAGATAGTAATAAGTTACATTCCTCACTCAGTGCCTCATTGATTCGCATCTGTAATTGAGCATCTGCTCTTTGGAAGGTTCTGTGCTGGTAGTGATAATGCTAAGATAAAAAAGACCCTGCACCTGCCTGTAGATGTTGAGAGTATAAGAGCAGCTATTATATAAGGAAGGTGGTGTGATGGTAAAACCCAGTGAGGATGGTGGGGAGAGAGTCCAGATGAGAGCAGTGAAGTATAAATTCTCTTAGCCAGAACACTTTCAGGTTTAGGTTATTTTGCAAATCCCTCCTTGGGAGGTAATTTTAAGTTGGCTGCGTGGTGGGCTAGATGAGGCTGTGATAATGGTGAGCAGGGGTCCAGTGCTTTTGCCCCGGTGCAGGTGAACACGGTGCCCAAACAAACCAGGTGTTTTATGCAGATTGTCTCCTTTGTGGTGGGATGCTGAGAAGCCCCTGTGCTGGCACTCTGTGCCCTGGGCTGGAGGAGCCCCAGCCCGCTCCATTAATTAGTTATCGGGTTTTTTTAATTGGAGTATAATTGCTTTACAATGTTGTGTTAGTTTCTGCTGTGCAACGAAGTGAATCATCTACATGTATACATATATCCCCTCCCTGCTGGACTTCCCTCCACCCATCTAGGTGGTCACAGAGCACCAAGCTGAGCTCCCTGTGCTGTACAGCAGGTTCCCACTAGCTGTCTATTTGACACATGGTAGTGCACGTAGGTCAATCCTAATCTCCCAATTCATGCCACCCCCCCTTCCCCCGTGTCCACATGTCCGTTCTCTATATCTGCATCTCTGTTCCTGCCCTGCAAAGAGGTTCAACTGTACCAGTTATCTAGATTCCACATATATGCGTTAATATATGAGATTTGTTTGTCTTGAGTGTAATCTGGCAGAACTCCTAAATGGGCCCAGAGTTTGGTGGTGATGAAACACATGAAAATCGGCGGGGTTTTGGGAGGCAGGGGAATTATTGGTCCTTGACACAAATTCTATAAGGTTTGATTTGCATCCTGGTGGAACCCCTGCCTCCACAAATGAAACAACATATTCTCTGATAGGGAAAATGTACTCAGGGTTACTTGCTAAGGAGCACTTTGGTTAATTCATCTTTCTTTGTCCTAGAGGCCCGCATAGTCTCTGACATCTCCTGGATAAAATGAAAAATTCCTAGAGATGAGGGTATCTCTAGGACAGAGAAGACCAGTCTCTTCTGGTATGAAAATAAGCATCATAATAACTGCCATGCATGAAAGACCCAGACATCGCCAGCCACTGTGCCAGGTGCTTTACATATATCACATATGTTCCGACAGTTCTGTAAGAGGAGGCTTATCAGACCCACTTGGCAGACAAAGAACTTGCAGTATTCTCCGGACTGGTAAAGTGACAGAACCGGGAGTACAGCCCGGTCTGAATTCCTCCAGAGCCCATACTGTTCCACTCCTCCCAGCCTGAGGCAGCCCTTCTGTCTCTTAATCCATTTCTCCTCTCACTGCTCCGTGACGTTTCTCAGGCAATAAGAAAGAGGAACTTGTAGCCAAAATATTAAAAGCAGGCCTAAAGAAGGAAGGTGAACATGAGAATCAGACACCATTTGGGGATTGTCTGTGGGCTTCTTTTACCTAGGATCCTCCTGCCCCTCGCCCCAGGCTTCCCTGAGAGCTGATTGCCCCGGTCCCGGCACGGGGGTCCAGTCCCAGCACTTTGCGGCATCACAGCGCCCTGCCCCTGGGTCTTCCCCAGTGTGCCCTCGTGTCCAGACTGGAAGCTGACCTGCTGGCCAGCTCTTCTCTGCATGTTCCTCTGGAGGCTGCACTCAGCTCCCGGAGGAACGGACAGCCCATATGCCCTGCCCTCCCCTGACTCGGAGCATCCCGACTCCCCGCAGATCCCGTTCGTCACCGTGGACCCCTGGGACAGCAGCTGCCCTTTCCATGTATCTGTTCACTTCAGACAGTGACGTTTACACACCTCCTCATCCCCACTGGGTGCCTCCACCACATTCTCAGTGTTTGCAAGCCTGCTGGTGACGAGACTCTGATTTGGTATGGACTCTACAGGGCCTTGGCTTATAACCCCAAGGCTAGGGAGGCCTTGTTTGAAACAACGTGATATTTGCAGTAGGATTTTAATGAAGTGTCTTCTTTGAATCTGGCCACTGAATCCATACACTGATGAGTGAACTTAATTAAGGGGTCCAAAACCAAAGCCTTCTTCCTAAGTGGTAAAGGAGGAGGGACCAAGGAAATCACTGTGTAAACAAACATCTGCTGAGGCTGAATTCCTAAAAACCCATCTTGGAGTCCTTCTCGGAGGTGGAAAATGGTTCTTTGGCAGACATGCTAGCTTTGAATAACAAGGAAAAGTAATTCACCATCCTCCCAGTAGTCCTTGTCTGTATCGGTCCCAGGGGAGATGCTGTTTGTTCAATATGCTTAATGGCACCTGTTCGGGTGTTCAGGTATGTTCAGTCAGGTGATGGGTGGCTATGATTTTGACCATGCAACCAAAAGTTAGGAGAAAATTCCCAGCCTACTGAGGTTACACAGGTTATTGCAATTGGCAATGCAGAAAGGTACTGGTGAAAGCCCTCTCTGCTGAGATGTACAGGGTACTTTTGGAAATTAGATGGAATCCTGTATTTGAAAACATGTCTTACATAGTATGCACAAGAAAAACTTGGTGAATTTCAAGGTAAATTTGGCCTTCTCAGAAACTCCTCCAACTAACTAAGAGGGTTGTTGTCATAAGCAATTGCAGTAGTTGCTCTTTATTGAGCACACACTATACACCAGTTTATGGGAGACTGCAAACCTCATCCACATCCTGTCTTGCTCTCCTTGGGTTCCTGGGGAGACTATATTCCCAGTCCACTATATGTAATTAGGAAGGGTCACCTCCAGACCAAGGCACGAGGGAGTCAGTATGGCACCTCTGTGCTTTCTCTTCCATTCAGCAGCAAACAGAGAGAGCCCGTGTTGAGGTGTGGAGCCACGCGACGTACATAGCCGGGATCTCGGAGTCATCTGTGAGCGGTGAGCCTCTGCCAACCTTCATCAGATTTTATGTGCACAAGAAACAGACTTTTGTTGTGTTAAGTCATTCAGATATCAGGTTTTCTCTGTTGCATCAGTTAGCAGTTACTTAATCCGAGTGATACACAACTACTATTTCTTCTCTTAGGCTCATTTAAATGTTTTAATGACAGAGCTAATCATAGCATATATATTCTTCTTATAAAAACTTCTTACACACATAAATCACAATCTCCCCCCTTACAACATTGCTCGAAAATTCAGCCCCCTTTTCAAAAGTAACCACAATTAACTGTCTGGTGTGTGTCATTCTAAAGCTGATTTGAGGCTTCTTTGTACATAGATGTGCTACAAAAATATGTTGAATTTTTAAAAACACAGGGGCCACAGTGTACATATAGTTCTGTGACTTGCTCTTGTAACTTAATGGAAGTGAATGCAAGATCTTTCTGTGACAGCTTGTAAGACCCACCTCACGTTTTAAAACTGTCATCACCATTAGAAAAGGTCCCAGCCAGCCCTCTGGTCCTAAGCTACAGCGTGAAGTAGAGCCCCTCAGCCAACCTGTAGATCTGTGAGAACAAACAGTTGTTGTGTTAGGATGCTACGTTTTGTGGCTCTACATTGGGCAGTGGAAGTTTACTAATAAGTACATTAAGGGCTAGCAGTTCATATTTTAATTTTTTATGTTCTTTGTCTTCCACAGGGAACACATACTATTCCTAAAAATATTTTTAAGGTTAAGAAAAATAAACTTCAAAAGGCATGGGAAATTCTAATTACAGACGTTAGGGAAGCCTTTAAAATGGGAAAAATAAGCAAATAATTTACAAAAGAAGAGTGAAGTGACGCATGATTATTTCTCCTACAGAATGAAAACAAAAAGATTACCTATAGACTAGTCTCTCTCCAGCTGGTGGATTGATAAAGAGAAATTTTATATCAGAGGATAAGTTCTAGTTCATGAGTTTCAACATAGTTCTGGAGCACGTTTATCTCGCACCATCTAGAAAGGCGATATGTAGTACGTAAGAGCGTGAGATTCTGGAACCAGACACCTGGTCTTTCAATCCCAGCGCTACCATTTACTAGTTGTGTAATCTTGGGTAAATTCCGTAACCTCTTTGTGCCTCTTTTCTTATCTGTAAAATTGTGATGGTAATAATACCTAACTATAAGATTATTTTGTGAATTAAGTGTAGGGCATTCAGCACGGTGCCCACGAATTCATAAGCGTTATATATGTGTTAACTATTATTTTATTATCAAAGCATTTTGCTGAGTTTTCATTGAAGGATTAATTGACATTTAATACAGGAAGAATATGGGCCCTATAGATAACCTTAACACTTAAAAACTACAATGTAGAAATACTAACCTCTGAGAGGGAATCTGTCACATCTGTAGTCCCTAAAGCACTATCAGATGATTTCCATTAATATTAATTAGGTCAATAAAAAGTATTAATGTTTAAATACAAGCCATGGTTATCAGAAAAACTTATTAGCCTTAATACTTCACTCCCCATTTGTATAGGATAAATGAGGTAATTCAAAAGAGAGAGATTTTATTTTTTATCATTAGTAAATAGCTAAGCAGTGAAGAACTGAGGAACTCAGCTTTGACCACATCTTGGACTAAGTGAGATTTAAGGATTGTTTGGTATCCAAGGATACCTCTTAATGTAATTTCTGTAAATCTGAGAAGAAAAGAGATTGTGATGATCTCATTTGAGAGTAATATGTGGAAGAAGGACCAGAATACGTTGGAAATGCTGCCTAATCAAAGCGTTGTTTTCAAGTATATTTTATAGTTTTTAAGTGATTTTTTTAGCTTAATGTTTTGTAGCTGGAACATTTTATGTCATAATTACTAGTCTCATCAGAGATTTCATTTTTATTTATACAGATATGTGGAATCTATGATTAGATGTGTGCATTTAGGCCAGTTGGACCTCCTTTATTTTACATCAGTGTACTTTTGGAATTTGGAATTCTCCTTTTTCAAGTATAATGCATGTATATCTGGCACAGCTTCCTGCTTGACTCTATTGTTGTGCCTTATGTAAAATGACATTTAGTTTGCTTCTCATTGATTAGAATCAATAACATAAGTCATAATTATGTCCTGGAATAATATGCATTTCTAGTCTGGCTGCACTGTAGGTGGTGGGATATGGCCTGGGAAGCTAATCATCCTTTATCATTTCTTTCCACTTGGGAGAGGACACCCAGAACGCTAAACAATCAACTTCGTAACTGAATGTATAGGATAAAGTTGTTTATAAATTGGGGTCTCTTGTACTAAGGGGAAATATTGAGACCACTCTTTTTGCAAAACATAAATGGAGAACTAAGGCAAAGATAATTCAATCAGAATTTATGTCATCACCTCAAGATTTCAAGCCAAACCACAAGACTAGTACACTGAAATGTGTATATGTGTTGTGATGTCAATGTCCAATTCAAGTTAACTCTACATTTTATTGATCTGATGAGCACATTTGTTTGCTAAAGCCAAAAGACAATGCAGGTTCCCTGTCAGACTGTTATGATTGAGAGACCCCCTAAATTGTTTGGACTTATTGGCTTAATTATTCCACATTTGGGAATCCATGGAAGGGTCTCTGTTCTGGAACACTGATGCATGTGAGACTGTTGTGACTGTTCTCTCCTTTGCAAAATATTCTGCTGCCTTGGCTTCTGTATTAGTCAAGATAAGCTAGGTTATGTCAGAGTGTCAAATTAATCCTGAAATCTCAGTGTTTTACCACATCAAAGGTTTATTTCTCAACCACACTACATGTTCAGTGGTTATGGGGGAGGGAGGGGCATTTGGGGGTTTTCTCTGGGGCTTACCTATTCACTGAGGCAGGGGAGAGTGGACAGAGAGTCTCTAAAGGGCTGTTCTTTCATTCAGCCAAACCCATCACTTCTTCTCCCATTTCATTGGCTGAAACCAGTCATAAATCCTCGGTTAGCCTCAAGGGGTCTGAAAAATGGAGTTTTCCATGTGCCTGAGAAGAAGGAATATAGAATTGGGTTTGGCGAGCACAGCACTGTCTGCTACAGTTTTTAAGACACTGCCCTGTCCTGGTTCTTCTGCCTCTCAATCTGTTTTTTCTCTGCCTCCTCAATGGACTTCTTTTCCGTCACCCCTTGGGGAACTGGTGCTCCCCAAGTTACCATATCCGGTCCACTATTTTTTTCTCCCCACATCTATCCCCAGGTAACTTCATCCACTCCTCCAGTTCTAACTGCAAACTATCTGCTGCTAACTTCCAGATCTGTTATCCCAAGCCCTGACCTACCCACAAAGCTTTAAACATAAATCCAACGATGACTGATTCAAGGATATCTCAAACTCAATGTGAAAAAATACAAACACATGATTTTTTTTCCCAACCTCATTCGTCCTCTTCCTGTATTCTTTGTCCCAGTTAGTGGCAGCATCGTATTTCCAAGTCTAGATTCCTCCCTATCATTCCCACCTCTTAATTTTGTACGCCATCTTAGCTAGGCTGTGCTGTTTAGTCAGTTATCAGTCTAGATGTCCACTGTGAAGTTATTTTTTAGATGCGATTAATAGTTACATCTGTAGGCTTTGAGTAAAGCAGATTGCCACCCATAGTGTGACTGGGCCTCGTGCAATCAGTTGAGGGCCCCAAGAACAAAGACTGAGGTTTCCTGAAGGAATTCAGCCTCAAGACTGCAACACAGGGACTTCCCTGGTGGTCCAGTGGCTAAGACTCCGTGCTCCCAGTTCCGGGGGCCCCGGTTCGATCCCTGGTCAGGGAACTAGATCCCACATGCATGCTGCAACTAAGAGTTCCCATGCCGCGACTAAAGATCCTGCATGCCACAACGAGGACCCGGCGCAGCCAAAATAAATATGTAAATATTAAAAAAAAAAAAAAGACTGCAACACAGAAACCCTGCCTGAGTTTCCAGTATGCCTGCCCTGCTATACAGACCTTGAACTCAAGAGTGTAACATCTGAGTTTCTAACCTTGCTCTATGAATTTCAGCGCCCTGACTTCCCCCAGCTAGGGCCTCGGGGAGGTGAGGGCTTGGTTCAGAGGCTGGAGGACTCGGGACCATAGAGGGAGGGGTCCCAGGCTCTGATAGAAGGCACTAGCAGGATGCAGGGACCGCTGACCCCTGACCAGTGGGCGTGCCCGCAGAGTCCCGCCCCTGCCGTCAGCCCTCGGAGACCCCACGCCGCGCCTGATGCGGCTCACCCCGACTTCCGCTTCGGAAGCGAGGAGCCCGACCGGGAGCCGCGGCGTTTGTTCGTCCGAGCGTGGGTTTTCGGGACTCGTCCGGAGCCACGGTGAGGACCTGAATGTAGCCTGAAGGGACCTTCCCTCCCCCCTCCCCCCATAGCAAAGGTGACCCACCTGCATCCCACCCCTGCGATCTTGTTCTTGGAGGCCCCAGCAGAGCTATCGGGCTGAATTCGGCCTAGGATGTCTCAGGCAGAAGGCCTTGGTCTGTGAGAGTAGCGCTGATTCTACAAATGGAGAAGGTCTAAGTCCTAGATGAGGGCCCTGAGTGCTAGTGAGCAGACCTCGACCCCCAAAGCGGGCCACAGTGAGCAGCGCCCCTGCTCTCAGCTCTAGGAGGCCCTAGCAGGGTAGACAGATGTTGAGTGACCTAAATTCCCCTCTAGTGATGAAGGGAAATGAGGGCTACCTCATGACTCCTAAACTCAGGAGAGGAGGCTCCGGGCGGAGCTGGCAGGCTGTGGTGCCCCCTCATCTCCTCTGGAGATGGTCTCAGGGAGATGAGAGCCTTGGTCTAATGGAATAAGCCCAATTCCGCAAAGGGACCTAGTCCTCAACAGCATTCATGGTTGTGACACCGAGTGAGGATGGGGGCCCCTCCCACAAGAAACGGGGCAGCATAAAGCACCAGCCCTGTTTTCAGGCTTGGGAGAATTGGGTATTTTGACATGAGTTGCATTCACTTATTCCCAGGACATCTCAGGGAGGTGAGAGACCAGGTCAAAGGGGGCAGCCTCGGGTTGGCAAGGGAGGATTTCAGGTTATGCCAGGTGTCATGGTGAGAACCTTGAGGACTGTGGGGATGTCCCACATGAAAGCATTCAGGCCACAAAGAATCCTCACTATTAGCATCCCTGGGAGACCTCAAGCATAGATGTCAGGCAGAAATGCCCATCAGTTCCCACTACAGGCTAACAGGGAAATAAGGGTCTTGGTCTGAGGAGAGTGGTCCCATGTCAGCAGAGGGAGAAATCTTAGACCCTATCAGGAGGCACATTTAGACCTTGAATTGGGATCTTGTGTGGGACCACAAGGACTTCAGCCTGCCTGCAACAGCTTTCATTCTTGGGAGACCACGTTTAGTTAGATACGGTCATCTTCACTTCCTCCTATTGGGACACAGGCTGGTTTGGCTCTTACTATCATATAGGCATCAATTCAGGCAAAAGTTGAGCTTCTCTACCAGGAGCCCAATTGAGGAACCTGAGTGAGGACTCAAAGTGTCCAGCCCAACCCTTGGATTTCAGCCCAAGAAATCTCTGGGAAGGACTGTCAGGTAGAGCGTCTGCTTCACTTCTTTATATCACGTCTAAGAGAGGTGAGGTCCTTAGTCTGAAGGTGCATCCACCAGTCAGCAAATGGAGAGTAGTGGTTCCAAGCCTTTTAAGGAGCCAAGGTGAGGACCTTGAATGATGATCGCAACGAACTCAGGATAGAAAGGACCCTACTGAACTCGCAGCTCTGGTGTCCCCTGGCAGGGAGGTGGACTGAGGCACCCCTTCACTTCCTTCTCCTGGATCGCAGGGAGGTTTGAGGTGTCAGCTTAAGAGTAGCAGCGGGGAGGGTGCCCAGGCTCTGCAGAGACCTGACATGATAATATTGAAGATGAACCGAGAGGACCCCACTGCCAGCACCTGTTGTCACCTGAGTAAATCCAAGGCAGGGCTGATAGGATGTAGAGTAAAACTCTAAGGCCTCTGTGTTTCCTCTATGGGATCCTGGGAGGACAGGCTGACCGGGAAAACAGGAACCTTGTGGGTTCCCAGAGCAGTGCCCTCAAGGAAACTTGCAGAGGCAGCCTTTGATAAAGCCAAGGTGGAATCTCCCTACTTTAAGGTGCTCACGTCATCTCATTCTCCAGCCTCCAGGTGTCCAAATCACCTGTCATTGGCCCACACTCCTGTCTGCTGTCCCTGACCACAGCCACCATGCCTCGTGGTCAGAAGAGTAAGCTCCGTGCTCGTGAGGAACGCCGCCGTAACAGAGGTGAGACCCAAGGTCTTAATGCTCAGGCCACCACAGCAGGGGTAGAAGAGACCACTTCCTCACCCGTTTCTGTTTCTCAGGGTACTCTCCCGAGCTCCGCTGCTGCTGGCACTCGCCAGGAGCCTCAGGGAGCCCCAGCCACTAGCTCTCGTGATGCAGGGGTTTCATGCCCAGGATATGATGTACGTGCCAAGGGCCAAGTTGAGGAAAGTAAAAATTCCTCCCAGGCCTCAACCTCCAGTGATCCTGGAAAGGATCTTGTAACCAGGAAGGCAGGGATGTTGGTGCAGTTCATGCTGTGTAAATATAAGATAAAGGAGCCCATTAAAAAGGGAGAAAAGCTGAAGATTGTCAACAAAAGGTATAGGGAGCACTTCCCCGAGATCCCCAGGAGAGCCTCCGAGTGCATGGAGCTGGTCTTTGGCCTAGAATTGAAGGAAGTCAAGCCCAACAGTCATTCCTATGCCCTTGTCGGCAAGCTAGATCTCACCGATGATGGGCATCGGAGCAGTGGCGGGCGGTTTTGGAAGAATGGACCCCTGATGCCTCTCCTCGGTGTGATCTTCTTGCATGGCAACCGCGCCTCTGAGGAGGAGATCTGGGAATCCCTGAATGTTTTGGGTGTTTTTGATGGAAGGAGGCACTTCATCTTGGTGGAGCCCAGGAAGCTTATCACAGAAGATTTGGTGCAGGAAAGGTGCCTGGAGTACCACCAGGTGCCCAGCAGCGATCCGCCATGCTCTGAGTTCCTGTGGGGCCTGAGAGCCCGTGCTGAAACCAGCAAGATGAAAGTGCTGGAGGTTCTGGATGCGGAACCAGAACCGTATCTCCATGGATCTGGAGATCCACGATACGGTCCCCACTGCCTTCCCACCCCACAATGAAGAGGCTTTGAGAGATGAGGGAGAGAGAGCCCGAGCCAGGGCTGCAGCCAGGGCTGGCACTACTGCCACTGCCGTGCACATTCCAGGGCCACATCCAGCCTCTCCTCACACCCCTAGTGAGGTCTGAAGCCCACCCATTCTTCACTTTGTGGTTGGAAAAGCCTGTTAACCAGTGTTCCTGATATGCTTAAATAACTTGTTGACTTTTTTCCTGCATTTTTAATTGGTGTTCCTTTCAACAGAAAGTTTATTTAGATTCAGAATATAAGTATATGAATGACATGGATCACACACTTATTGCTGTTTGTCAGATTTAGGAGTAAGAATTCTGTTGTTTGAAATACAAATTGGAAATCCTTAAATCACTTTTGTGGTCCAGAACAAGAATAACATCACTTTAGGATAAGAATATCCTTGGAAACATGAAAGAACACCACGCTAAAATAGGATCAGAAGATAGCTAGGTAGCTAGATGGAGAGATAAGATAGATAAGACAGATAGAGAGCTAAAGGCAAAGTTGATCAATTCTTCGTTTGCCTTACTCCATTTAGTCTTTCTTTTGTAAATTTAAAAGATATATACTGGATTTGCTTATGGTTTTCAAGAATGTTTGAGAATACAAATTATAGCAAATGATTTGTTCATGACTCTTATTTTACACAAACATTAACTGAGCATCTGCTCTTAAGAAGTCTCTGTGCTCGTACTGGGGATGTTTAATCAAAAAAGTCCTAGCCTCTGCCCATGCAATTACAGTTTCTCAGAGAAGCTATTGTTGTATGGAAAAGGGTGAGATACTCTCTACTTCAAGAAGAGCAAGTAAAAAAGCAGGGTAAAGAGAGGGTGGAGAGAACATATTCCTTAGTTTTCATTGTTAAAAGCAGAATTTTGGCTGATTGGGAGGATTTTTTCCGGCTAGAATGCTGCATATTCTCTGACATATCTTAGATGTAAAAAAAAAAAAAAAAATCCCAGCTGGATTGATGGTAACGTCTGAGGTCAAGATAATCATAGTAATAACCGCCATTCCCTAGCGTCTCAATACAAGACAGGCACAGTGACAGCTGCTTTCCATACATTACATATATTCCACCAGTCCTACAAGACAGGTCTTATCAAACTCACTTCACAGTGAAGATCCTGAGGCTCATAGAGTTAGAGTTTGGTCATGTGCCAAAATTCATAAGGCTAGTAAATGACAGGGGTGGGACTAGACTCCTGGTCTAAATTACTGTAGAGCTCGTACTGGTCTACTCCTCCTACCCTGAGACACATCCTGTGTCTTTTATTTCAGTTGTTTTCTCAGTACTTCAAACTTTGTCTTAGGTGATAAAAAGAATGGCCTTGTGCTCAAACTACTGGATTGGAATACGTGGCCAGAGCAGTAAGAATACCAAAATATTTGAGAGGTATAAATAAATAAATAAATGAAAGAGACAATATTCGGTGACAGTATAAGCATCTACATTTGCGATGTTAGATAACCTCAAAAGACTAGGGGCTCTCAAAATCATCCTCACAGTCTCTTCCCTGTAGAAAGTAAATCTATCAGAACAGAAATGACGTGGGAATCTTCATCTGGCTGATGAGATAGAATAGATCAGTGTACTTTTTTTCCCTGACAGGCTACCACCACCTGTTCTGGGACTCCTGCCTTGTGCTACAGCTTCCCCATCTCACATTACTCCTGGGCCAGGGACCCATTCTCTGTAAGGTTTGCAGAGCGAAAACTGCTCAAGAGTTTGCAGAGATGTGGAATTTCCTAAGCAGGCTTTAATCCAAGAGATAGAAAGCAAGATGAGGGCCCCGTGTAGGAGGACTGAGGAGACCAAAGCCCAGAATATTGGGGGGTGGTCATTGGGACACCAGTTCTGTCTGCTATCAGACACAGAGGGTCTCAGGCAGACCTGTTAGGCTAACCGTACCCTCACTTATTCTTCAGGCTTCTTGGGGCCATAAGAAATTTGTCTAAGGGCAGAGTTCTCAGGTTGGTAGAGGAGAGAGTGTGAGTCTCTCACAGAAATGACAGTGATAAACCTGAATAAAGACCCAGCCAGAACAGTAGGATCCCATAAAGTCCCATCCCCTTTGGCAGCCCCTTGAGGTGCAGAACAGTCCTGGCTGCTTGTGACTAACACTTTCAACTCAGGTCGCGGGAAGGTGGGGACTCTGGGGATCAGCAGAGCCCTCAGCCTTAGATCAGCAGAGAATGGAGCCCCAGGAAGTGTGCAGAGTCATAGTGAAGACCCTGTCTGTGGACATGGGGACCACTCAGTCCACCACTGTCAGGGCTACACTTAGCCCCTCCTCTGCTGTTAGCCCTGGGAGGCATAGGCAAGAGCTGGCAGGGTCAAGTGCCCCCTGACTTCTGCCTGGAGGGTGTCAGGGAGGGGAGGACCTTGGTTTATAGGCTGGCTGTTCAGCAGAGAGTGGAATCCCAGGCGTGACAGTGTCAAAGTAAAAGTCCTGTATGAGGAGTGTGACAACCAACTACCCAGTTACAGATACATCCTTAGAAAGTCCCGTGTCTGTAATTGGCCTGGGGAGGCAATAGACAGGGCTTTCAGACTAAGTTTATCCCTTATTGCCTGAAGGAAGATGGTTTCAGGGACTTAAAGTCCTTGGACTGATGGGGGAGGCCTCATTCAGCAGAGGAAGGGTACCCAGTTCCTAACAGGAGTCAACATGATGACAGTGACTGACAATGAAAGGATCTCTCCCAGAAAGAAGGGGACCACATAGAGCACTGTCCCTGTTGTCAGACCTGAGGCTATGTCACTTAGGCATGGTGACATGATGCGTCATACTCACTTCCTCCCAGAGCTCTCATGGAGGTAAGGAACCTCATTAAAAACCAGTGTGCTCAGTGGCTCTCCTTAGGATCTCAGGGAATTGTTCCCTGTACATTTTGTTGACAACCTTCAGCATGTCTGCCTCCATAATGGGCTCTTTTATATTTCTGCAGTAGGAATTGCCTGCCGATGCAGGGGACACGGGGTCGTGCCCCTGTCCGGGAAGATCCCACATGCCGCAGAGCGGCTGGGCCCGTGAGCCATGGCCGCTGAGCCTGCGCGTCCCGAGCCTGTGCTCCGCGACGGGAGAGGCCACAACAGTGAGAGGCCCGCGTACCCGAAAAAAAAAAAAAAAAAAAGCTCATATTTTGTTTTATTTGGGGTTGTAGTCAGAGCATAGTGCATAGTATACAGTAGGTACCTTATATTTAATCAATAAAGGCCGAAAGAAAGACTATAAATAAGGGAAAGATCGTCAATTTGTGGTTTGCCTAAATCCTTCTCATGTTTCTTCTTGTAAAAGTAGAAGTCATACACCTGGATTTGCTTAGATTATTCAGGAATGTAGGATAAATTAAATTTTAATGGATTAGGCCACATGCTTACTCCTTTTTAATTTCCCAATCATTAATCGAGAATGAGCTCTTAGGAAGGCATCATACTAGTACTGTGGATGCTTCCCCCCGCCACCCCCCAGAAAAAGCCCCCAAACAGCAACCACCACAAAAACAAGATCTAGCCCCTGCCCATTGAATTTTAGAGTCTAGGAGCTGCTATTATATAAAAAGATGGTGGATGCGCTCTATGACCTAAAGAACAAGTAAACAGTAGGGTTTAAGAGGGCAGGCAGTTGGAGCTGAAAGCAATCAAGTGTAAATGGCCTGAGGCAAGGCAGTTTGGAGCCTTAGGAAAATGCAAAGCCTTCAGTGAGAAGTAATTTCAAGTGAGGTTGCCTGGTGGGCTAGATGAGACTGTGGGAGTGGTGAGCCCGGCCAGAGCCTCAGATGGAGGGCCTCAGAGAATCCAGAATCCACTGGGCTGGCAGTCTTTACCCTGGGTTGGGGGAGCCAGAGACCTCGCCATTAAAAGCGTACTCAATTATTCTATCTTGTGTGTAATTTGGCAAATTCTAGGCAAGTTCTAGATTTTTGTTGGTAGTTAAATAAGTGGAAATAATGGTTATTTAGAAGAAAGCGTAGCTGGTAGGGAAGATACTGGTCAATGACAAAAATTCTAAGGACTTTGAGTTGTTTCCAACTAGGAAAGATTCTCCCACAAGCGCATTATGTATTATATCCTCTGGTGTGGATATTACATGATTGTCCTTGCTAGGCAGCATTTTAGTTAATTGCGATTTCTTTGTCTTGCTGTTTGGTTAATGTGCTCAAGCTCACGGGGCTAGTGAAACAGCAGGTAAAACAATTGATCAGCTTAAACTGGTTTTGCCTCCTTAAATAGGTTGCTGATTAATCAAACCTTGTGTTATTTTACAGAGACAGAACTGCACATCTCCAGGAAGCAACCCATGACCCCAGGATGACCCTGGAACCAAGATCTTCAGTCTGCAGAACTCAGAGAATAGAAATGTTGCCTGGAGAGCCCGTGACAATCCTTCAATTAAGGAAAATCTGGCCTCCAGCAGCATGAGTAGCTTATATGGACTAATTCAAGACTAGCCAATTAGCTTCCAAGTTTGAAATTACCCTGACCCCTTAAATTTCACCCAGACCGCTGGATTGAGGTGAGATTTGAGAGCCTTGTCTCCTGTGTTAGTCGGCCTTGCAGTAAAGCTCTTTTCTCAAAAACTGTTGCCATAGTGTTGGCTTCTGTGCACACAGGGCACTGAGCCCTTTTTCAGTAAGTTTTGGCAACCCAGGTGAGATTTAGGTCTTGTGACTGCCTGCCTGAGGCACTGTAGCCCCTGGCAGAGCGTGGGCCCTCAGCACCAACCTTGCGTAGCCACCTAGACTGAAATTGTCTAGAAGGTCGGCTCTTGGGTTCCTGCTTCCCCGCCATGGCACTCCAGGCTCCTCGGGCTACTTTCACTTTTGAGAAAAGAAACAGCTCCTGGATCAGACGTCTTTTGGGTGAGTAACCTTGTTAAAATGTGCCTGTACCTAAATTGTCTAATAATCTCATCGGAATTGTGGGTTAGAGTCCTGCCTGGGGGAGTTTTTTTTGCTCGGGATAGAGTCCAGGTTAGAGTCCTAAGGCTAGGATCGTGGACTAGAGTTCCACCCTAAGAGAGTACAAAAGGTTACAGCTGCTGAGGTACTCAAAGGATTGGGTTAAAGTCCCAGGCCTTTGGATTTGTTTGCCTATGTTTGTTTAGGTCTGACTGTTATATCTGTTAGGATTGGCTAATGGGAGTTGGCTATTGGATGACTGTGGCAAAACTTTATTAAACCTGATTGATATTAATGAGGGTCCTCTGACTCAGGAGATAAAAGACCTTGCTCCTGGACTGGAAACCTTGCTTTACAGGGTGATGGGGTTTTTCACCCATGCCTAAGATGATTGCCCAGAGGTGGTGTTACACGTGTATATTCCTTTTTTGTTTTTTTGTTGCTTTATTGGAGAATAGTTGATTTACAATGTTGTGTTAGTTTCAGGTGTACAGCAAAGTGAGTCAGTTATACATATACATATATTCGTTCATTTTCAGATTCTTTTCTCATACAGATTATCACAGAATATTGAGCAGAGTCCCCTGTGCTATACAGTAGGTCCTCGTTGGTTATCTGTCTTATATATAGTAGTGGGCGTGTTAATCCCAAGCTCCTGACTTATCCATTCCCCCTGGCCCCACGTTTCCCCTTTGGTAACCATAAGTTTGTTTTCGATATCTGTAAGTCTGTTTCTGTTTTGTAAGTAAGTTCATTTGTGTCATTTTTAAAAATTAGATTCCACATATGAGTGATATATGATATTTGTCTTTCTGTCTGACTTATTTCACTTAGTGTGATAATCTCTAGGTTCGTCCACGTTGCTGCAGATGGCATTCTTTCTTTCTTTTTTTTATGACTGAGTAATATTCCGTTTTATATATGTACCACGTAGTTTTTATCCATTCCTCTGTCGATGGACATTTAGGTTGCTTCCATGTCTTGGCTATTGCAAATAGTGCTGCAGTGAACATTGGGGTGTGTGTACCTTTGCAAATTATGGTTTTCTTTGGATATGTGCACAGGAGTGGGATTGCTGGATCACATGGTATTTTTTATTTTATTTTATTGGAGTATAGTTGATTTACAATGTGTTAGTTTTAGGTGTACAGCAAAGTGATTCAGTCACACATATACGTATATTCGTTCATTTTCAGATTCTTTTCTCATACAGATTATCACAGAATATTGAGCAGAGTCCCCTGTGCTATACAGTAGGTCCTCGTTGGTTATCTGTCTTATATATAGTAGTGGGCGTGTTAATCCCAAGCTCCTGACTTATCCATTCCCCCCGGCCCCACGTTTCCCCTTTGGTAACCATAAGTTTGTTTTCGATATCTGTAAGTCTGTTTCTGTTTTGTAAGTAAGTTCATTTGTGTCATTTTTAAAAATTAGATTCCACATATGAGTGATATATGATATTTGTCTTTCTGTCTGACTTATTTCACTTAGTGTGATAATCTCTAGGTTCGTCCACGTTGCTGCAGATGGCATTCTTTCTTTCTTTTTTTTATGACTGAGTAATATTCCGTTTTATATATGTACCACGTAGTTTTTATCCATTCCTCTGTCGATGGACATTTAGGTTGCTTCCATGTCTTGGCTATTGCAAATAGTGCTGCAGTGAACATTGGGGTGTGTGTACCTTTGCAAATTATGGTTTTCTTTGGATATGTGCACAGGAGTGGGATTGCTGGATCACATGGTATTTTTTATTTTATTTTATTGGAGTATAGTTGATTTACAATGTGTTAGTTTTAGGTGTACAGCAAAGTGATTCAGTCACACATATACGTATATTCGTTCATTTTCAGATTCTTTTCTCATACAGATTATCACAGAATATTGAGCAGAGTCCCCTGTGCTATACTGTAGGTCCTCGTTGGTTATCTGTCTTATATATAGTAGTGGGCGTGTTAATCCCAAGCTCCTGACTTATCCATTCCCCCCGGCCCCACGTTTCCCCTTTGGTAACCATAAGTTTGTTTTCGATATCTGTAAGTCTGTTTCTGTTTTGTAAGTAAGTTCATTTGTGTCATTTTTAAAAATTAGATTCCACATATGAGTGATATATGATATTTGTCTTTCTGTCTGACTTATTTCACTTAGTGTGATAATCTCTAGGTTCGTCCACATTGCTGCAGATGGCATTCTTTCTTTCTTTTTTTTATGACTGAGTAATATTCCGTTTTATATATGTACCACGTAGTTTTTATCCATTCCTCTGTCGATGGACATTTAGGTTGCTTCCATGTCTTGGCTATTGCAAATAGTGCTGCAGTGAACATTGGGGTGTGTGTACCTTTGCAAATTATGGTTTTCTTTGGATATGTGCACAGGAGTGGGATTGCTGGATCACATGGTATTTTTTATTTTATTTTATTGGAGTATAGTTGATTTACAATGTGTTAGTTTTAGGTGTACAGCAAAGTGATTCAGTCACACATATATGTATATTCGTTCATTTTCAGATTCTTTTCTCATACAGATTATCACAGAATATTGAGCAGAGTCCCCTGTGCTATACAGTAGGTCCTCGTTGGTTATCTGTCTTATATATAGTAGTGGGCGTGTTAATCCCAAGCTCCTGACTTATCCATTCCCCCCGGCCCCACGTTTCCCATTTGGTAACCATAAGTTTGTTTTCGATATCTGTAAGTCTTTTTCTGTTTTGTAAATAAGTTCATTTGTGTCATTTTGTTTTTCAACACATTTTTTTAACATCTTTATTGGAGTATAATTGCTTTACAATGGTGTATTAGTTTCTGCTTTATAACAAAGTGAACCAGCTATACATATACATATAGCCCCATATCTCTTCCCTCTTGCATGTCCCCTACATTGGCAGGCAGATTCTTAACCACTGCACCACCAGGGAAGTCCTGGAATAAAGTTTTTATCTCAAAAGGCAGTGTGATAGTATTGGCTTCTATGCATGTCAGGCAGTGAGCCCTTGCTGGGTAACACTAGTAAATGACAGGCCTGGGACTAGACTCCTGGTCTGAATTCCTCTAGATCTCACACTGTTATACTCCTCTTGGCCTAAAGCAGAGCTTGTATTCCTTGACACTCAAATGTATCTTGGGATAAAGATAAGGACTGTGTGGCTAAAGAACGGGATTGGAATCTATCCAAAGCATTGAAGAATACCTCAGTAAATGCCAGTTAGGAATAAGAAGGAGGAACAGGAATAAGGAGAAGAAACAGATGCTGCTCAGTGACAATAGGATCATCTCTATATGCAGTGTCACATAACCTCAATCAGGGGAAGCACAAAACCATCCTGGACAGCTCCTTTCCTTTAGAAGTATGCGTATATCTCAGACACTGTGGGTTGGATTCTAGGTCACCGCAATAATGCGAATATTGCAATAAAGTAAATCGCACGAAATTTTGGGTTTCCCAGTGCTTATAAAAGTTGTTAATCCTATTGTACACTTACTAGACAGTGTCTAAAAGAAATGTACACATCTTAATTTAAAAATACAAAACAGTGGGCTTCCCTGGTGGCGCAGTGGTTGAGAGTCCGCCTGCCAATGCAGGGGACACGGGTTTGTGCCCCGGTCCGGGAAGATCCCACATGCCACGGAGCGGCTGGGCCCGTGAGCCATGGCCGCTGAGCCTGCATGTCCGGAGCCTGTGCTCTGCAATGGGAGAGGCCACAACAGTGAGAGTCCCGCGTACCGCAAAAAACAAACAAACAAAAAAACAAAAAACAAAAACAGTTACAAGAATAACAAAGATAACTGAGCAGAGAACCATAAGAAAATAATGAAAAAGTTTAAAATATTTCAAGAATTAACAAAATGTGGCACAGGGACCCCACGTGAACACATGGTGTTGGGAAAACGGCACCCATTCACATGTTCAATGCACGGTAACCACAAACTTACAATTCATAATAAAACAGAATATATGTGAAGCATGATTAAGTGAAATACGGTAAAAAGAGGTATGCCTATAAATCAATTAAAACAAGTCACAGAAGAGGCTAATTCTGGCTATTGAAAAGGACAGATTAGCATTATTTTTCTCTGGGAGCCCACCCCTGTCCTGGGCCCCCTGCCTTATGTTGCATTTTCCCCATCTCACGTCAAGTCTGGGACATGAAACTACAAGGTTTGCATTAGGTACGCTGCTCAAGAGTTTGCAGGGATGTGGCATTCCCCAGGAACCTTTTAATCCAAGAGATAGACAAAAGGAACACCCCCCCCCCGAAATGAGTGAGGACTGGAGAGACAACCACGCCAAAATATAGGTCATTCAGAGACCTGCCCAAACGTGCTCTCAGACCTAGAATGCCCAGGCAGGGCATCCTCTCTTATAAGTCTCATAGTTTTCAGTGAGGTCAAAGTCTTGGTCTAAGAACAGCCTCAGTTCAGTAGAGGGAGAAGCTCAGGTTGGAGGGTCAGGGAGGATCCGGTCCCGGGACTGGCCAGGAGTATGGTGGGGTCCCTGAGTGAGGAAAGAGGTATCACTAGACCCACAAATGAGGGGGCTTTACAGACCCCTGCCCCCATTCTTAACCACGAGAGGCCCCAGGCAGAGCCATAGGGATGAGAAGCCTCCTCATTTCTGTCTGTCTGGTCTCGGCGAGGGAAGGGCTTTGTCTATCAGGATCAGGTCCCAGTTCTGCAAGGGAAGGGGTCTTGGCCATAACCAGACAAACCAGGGTCAAGGTAAGGACCTCAGTGCTAATGAGAGCGTCTCTCTCCCAAGGAGGAAGGCTCACAGGGTGGCGCCCTTCTTGTCAGGCAGAGATGGTCAGAGCAACGCCCTGCCTTCCCCACTAGGGACTCGGGGAGGTGAGGGCTTTGTTTGGAGGCTGAAGGACTCGGGACCACAGAGGGAGGGGTCACGGGCTCTACTAGATGGCCCGGAGAGACCCGCGAGGGAGGATCATGGGACGGCTGACCTCTGAACCCCGGGATCCCATAAAGCCCTGCGCGTCCCGTCAGCCGTTGGAACCCCGCACGAGGCAGCCGCAGCCGGTAGTGGCTCCCACACTTCCGCTCCGGGGGCGGAGCCGGACGGTTGTTCACGGCGTTTGTTCGGCCAAGGGCGGATTCCCAGGACTGCTCTGCAGTCAAGGTGAGGACCTGAATGCGGACCCAAGGGATCCTTCCCCCCTCCCATAACAAAGGTTACCCCCACAAATCCCGCCTCTGTGATCGAAAGTGGAAGGTTCCTGAAAAACTGTTAGGCTGAGTTCTGCCTGGAAATTCTCAAGGGAGAAACCCTTAATCTAAGAGAGAATTTCCTGATTCTGTAAATCAAGGAAACCTAGGCCCTAACTGAAGTCAAGGCGGGAGGTGGGGTGGGGGGCGGGAGGAGGGGCGGGGCCTGAGCGCTAATGAGGGAGTAGAGATGGCAACAAAGCTGCACCCATGCACTCAGTTCCCGGAGCCTCCAGGCCGGGGTGGTCATATATAGCAGGCCCAGACTTCCCCCCACCCCCAGGAGCTCAAGGAGGTGAAACTTGTGGGCACAGTTCAGTAAAGGGAGGAGTCCCAGGCTCTGACAGATTCCAAGATGGGCACCCTGTATGTAGGACCTAGGGACCACCGGCTCCAGAACACTGGAGTACCACAGACCCCCGCCCCTGCTGTCAGCTGTCAGAGACCCTGAGTAGTTGTGGCCGGATGTGAGTCATCCTGACTTCGGCTTCAGAGGTTCCAGGAAGTGAGAACTTTCATCTGAGGGCCATGCCTCCGGCGGCCAAGAGAAAATTTCCAGTACTGGTCTGGAGTCAAGGTGAAGACTTTGAGTGGGGAGTGAGAGGTGCCACTCGGCCCATAACAAACTGCACTAAGTCTCGCTGCTGCTGTAGGCCCTGGGAAGCCCCAACAGAGCCATCAAACTGAGTTCTGCCTGAGATGTCTCGGGGCTGGGAGGGCCTAGGTCTAGGGAGTAGCTCCATCTTGCAGATGGAGGATACCTAGGTCCTAACTGAGGTGAAGGTGAGGGCCCTAAATACTGATGAGGGGGCCTCTCCCCATTTAGGGGTGGCATCACAAAGCAGCACCCCTACACTTGTGGGAGGCTCCAGCCAGGGGTAGTCATATATGTAGGACCCTGACTTCCCCCTCTAGGGACTCAGGGAATTGAGGGCTTTGCTCTGAGGCTGGACTACCCAGGTTATTGGTGGGAGGAGTCCTAAGTCCTACACAGAGTTCGGGTCAGAGACCTGAGTGAGGACTAAGGTGAACACCGACTCTAAAATGTAGGGTCTCATAAATTCTGCCCGTGTTCTGAGTAGAAACCAAGCGTATCTGTCAAGCTGAAGCACTCTTCTCATTTGTCTGGAGAGTTCAGAGATGTGAGGGTGTTGGACTAATTGAATAGCCTCAATTCTGCAGAGGGAAGAAACCCAGGGCTTTATAGGAGTCAGGGTGAGGACCCTGAAAGAACAGTGATGCTACCACTCACCCACAAACAGAGGAGACAACAGGGAGTGCCCCCCTCCTTGCTTGCAGCGCTGGGTAGCCCAGGTATGGAAGTCAGGTGTGTGTGAGCCCTCCTTTATTTCTTTTTTTTTTAATATCTTTATTGGGGTATAATTACTTTACAATGGTGTGTTAGTTTCTGCTTTATAACAAAGTGAATCAGTTATACATATACATATGTTCCCATATCTCTACCCTCTTGCGTCTCCCTCCCTCCCACCCTCCCTATCCCACCCCTCCAGGTGGTCACAAAGCACCGAGCTGATATCCCTGTGCTATGCGGCTGCTTCCCACCAGCTATCTACCTTACGTTTGGTAGTGTATATATGTCCATGCCTCTCTCTCGCTTTGTCACAGCTCACCCTTCCCCCTCCCCATATCCTCAAGTCCGTGCTCCAGTAGGTCTGTGTCTTTATTCCTGTCTTACCCCTAGGTTCTTCATGACATTTTTTTTTCTTAAATTCCATATATATGTGTTAGCATACGGTATTTGTCTTTCTCTTTCTGACTTACTTCACTCTGTATGACAGACTCTAGGTCTATCCACCTCATTACAAATAGCTCAATTGCATTTCTTTTTATGGCTCAGTAATATTCCATTGTATATATGTGCCACATCTTCTTTATCCATTCATCCGATGATGGGCACTTAGGTTGTTTCCATCTCTGGGCTATTGTAAATAGAGCTGCAGTGAACATTTTGGTACATGACTCTTTTTGAATTATGGTTTTCTCAGGGTATGTGCCCAGTAGTGGGATTGCTGGGTCATATGGTAGTTCTATTTGTAGTTTTTTAAGGAACCTCCATACTGTTCTCCATAGTGGCTGTACCAATTCACATTCCCACCAGCAGTGCAGGAATGTTCCCATTTCTCCACACCCTCTCCAGCATTTATTGTTTCTAGATTTTTTGATGATGGTCATTCTGACTGGTGTGAGATGATATCTCATTGTAGTTTTGATTTGCATTTCTCTAATGATTAATGATGTTGAGCATTCTTTCATGTGTTTGTTGGCAGTCTGTATATCTTCTTCGGAGAAATGTCTATTTAGGTCTTCTGCCCATTTTTGGATTGGGTTGTTTGTTTTTTTGTTATTGAGCTGCATGAGCTGCTTGTAAATTTTGGAAATTAATCCTTTGTCAGTTGCTTCATTTGCAAATACTTTCTCCCATTCTGAGGGTTGTCTTTTGGTCTTGTTTATGGTTTCCTTTGCTGCGTGAAAGCTTTGAAGTTTCATTAGGTCCCGTTTGTTTATTTTTGTTTTTATTTCCATTTCTCTAGGAGGCAGGTCAAAAAGGATCTTGCTGTGATTTATGTCATAGAGTGTTCTGCCTATGTTTTCCTCTAAGAGTTTGATAGTTTCTGGCCTTACATTTAGGTCTTTAATCCATTTTGAGCTTATTTTTGTGTATGGTGTTAGAGAGTGATCTAATCTCATACTTTTATATGTACCTGTCCAGTTTTCCCAGCACCACTTATTGAAGAGGCTGTCCTTTCTCCACTGTACATTCCTGCCTCCTTTATCAAAGATAAGGTGACCATGTGTGTGTGGGTTTATCTCTGGGCTTTCTATCCTGTTCCATTGATCTATCTTTCTGTTTTTGTGCCAGTACCATACTGTCTTGATTACTGTAGCTTTGTAGTATAGTCTGAAGTCAGGGAGCCTGATTCCTCCAGCTCCGTTTTTCGTTCTCAAGATTGCTTTGGCTGTTTGGGGTCTTTTGTGTTTCCATACAAATTGTGAAATTTTTTGTTCTAGTTCTGTGAAAAATGCCAGTGGTAGTTGGATAGGGATTGCATTGAATCTGTAGATTGCTTTGGGTAGTAGAGTCATTTTCACAATGTTGATTCTTCCAATCCAAGAACATGGTATATCTCTCCATCTATTTGTATCATCTTTAATTTCTCTCATCAGTGTCTTATAATTTTCTGAATACAGGTCTTGTGTCTCCTTAGGTAGGTTTATTCCTAGATATTTTATTCTTTTTGTTGCAATGGTAAGTGGGAGTGTTTTCTTGATTTCACTTTCAGATTTTTCATCATTAGTGTATAGGAATGCCAGAGATTTCTGTGCATTAATTTTGTATCCTGCAACTTTACCAAATTCATTGATTAGCTCTAGTAGTTTTCTGGTAGCATCTTTAGGATTCTCTTTGTATAGTATCATGTCATCTGCAAACAGTGACAGCTTTAGTTCTTCTTTTCCAATTTGGATTCCTTTTATTTCCTTTTCTTCTCTGTGGCTAAAACTTCCAAAATTATATTGAATAAGAGTGGTGAGAGTGGGCAACCTTGTCTTGTTCCTGATCTTAGTGGAAATGCTTTCAGTTTTTCACCATTGAGGTTGATGTTGGCTGTGGGTTTGTCATATATGGCCTTTATTATGTTGAGGAAAGTTCCCTCTATGCCTACTTTCTGCAGGGTTTTTATCATAAATGGGTGTTGAATTTTGTCAAAAGCTTTCTCTGCATCTCTTGAGATGATCATATCGTTTTTCTCCTTCAATTTGTTAATATGGTGTATCACATTGATTGATTTGCGTATATTGAAGAATCCTTGCATTCCTGGAATAAACCCCCCTTGATCATGGTGTGTGATCCTTTTAATGTGCTGTTGGATTCTGTTTGCTAGTATTTTGTTGAGGATTTTTGCATCTAGGTTCATCAGTGATATTGGCCTGTAGTTTTCTTTCTTTGTGACATCCTTGTCTGGTTTTGGTATCAAGGTGATGGTGGCCTCATAAAATGAATTTGGGAGTGTTCCTCCCTCTGCTATATTTTGAAAGAGTTTGAGAAGGATAGGTGTTAGCTCTTCTCTAAATGTTTGATAGAATTCTCCTGTGAAGCCATCTGGTCTTGGGCTTTTGTTTGTTGGAAGATTTTTAATCATAGTTTCAATTTCACTGCTTGTGATTTGTCTGTTCATATTTTCTGTTTCTTCCTGATTCAGTCTTGACAGGTTGTGCGTTTCTACGAATTTGTCCATTTCTTCCAGGTTGTCCATTTTATTGGCATAGAGTTGCTTGTAGTAATCTCTGATGACCTTCTGTATTTCTGCAGTGTCAGTTGTTACTTCTCCTTTTTCATTTCTAATTCTGTTGATTTGAGTCTTCTCCCTTTTTTTCTTGATGAGTCCGGCTAATGGTTTATCAATTTTGTTTATCTTCTCAAAGAACCAGCTTTTAGTTGTATTGATCTTTGCTATTGTTTCCTTCATTTCTTTTTCATTTATTTCTGATCTGATTTTTATGATTTCTTTCCTTCTGATAACTTTGCGGTTTCTTTTTCTTCTTTTTGTAATTGCTTTAGGTGCAAGGTTAGGTTGTTTATTTGAGTTGTTTCCTGTTTCTTAAGGTGGGCTTGTATTGCTATAAACTTCCCTCTTAGAACTGCTTTTGCTCCATCCCATAGGTTTTGGGTCGTCGTGTCTCCATTGTCATTTGTTTCTAGGTATTTTTTTATTTCCTCTTTGATTTCTTCAGTGATCACTTTGTTATTAAGTAGTGTATTGTTTAGCCTCCATGTGTTTGTATTTTTTTACAGATCTTTTCCTGTAATTGATATCTAGTCTCATGGCGTTGTGGTCGGAAAAGATACTTGATACAATTTCAATTTTCTTAAATTTACCAAGGCTTGGTTTGTGACCCAAGATATGATCTATCCTGGAGAATGTTCCATGAGCACTTGAGAAAAATGTGTATTCTGTTGTTTTTGGATGGAGTGTCCTATTAATATCAATTAAGTCCATCTTGTTTAATGTATCATTTAAAGCTTGTGTTTCCTTATTTATTTTCATTTTGGATGATCTGTCCATTGGTGTAAGTGAGGTGTTAAAGTCCCCTACTATTATTGCGTTACTGTCGATTTCCTCTTTTATAGCTGTTAGCAGTTGCCTTATGTATTGAGGTGCTCTTATGTTGGGTGCATAAATATTTACAATTGTTACATCTTCTTCTTAGATCGATCCCTTGATCATTATGTAGTGTCCTTCTTTGTCTCTTCTAATAGTCTTTATTTTAAAGTCTATTTTTTCTGATATGAGAATTGCTACTCCATCTTTCTTTTGGTTTCCATTTGCATGGAATATCTTTTTCCATCCCCTTACTTTCAGTCTGTATGTGTCTCTAGGTCTGAAGTGGGTCTCTTGTAGACAGCATATATATGGGTCTTGTTTTTGTATCCATTTAGCCAATCTCTGTCTTTTGGTGGGAGCACTTAGTCCATTTACATTTAAGGTAATTATCGATATGTATGTTCTTATTCCCATTTTCTAAATTTGTTTTGGGCTCGTTATTGTAGGTCTTTTCCTTCTCTTGTGTTTCTTGCCTAGAGAAGTTTCTTTAGCATTTCTTGTAAAGCTGCTTTGGTGGTGCTGAACTCTCTCAGCTTTTGCTTGTCTGTAAAGGTTTTAATTTCTCCATCAAATCTGAATGAGATCCTTGCTGGGTAGAGTAATCTTGGTTGCAGGTTTTTCTCCTTCATCACTTTCAATATGTCCTGCCACTCCCTTCTGGCTTACAGAGTTTCTGCTGAGAGATCAGCTGTTAACCTTATGGGGATTCCCTTGTGTGTTATTTGTTGTTTTTCCCTTGCTGCTTTTAATATGCTTTCTTTGTATTTAATTTTTGACAGTTTGATTAATATGTGTCTTGGCGTATTTCTCCTTGGATTTATCCTGTATGGGACTCTCTGTGCTTCCTGGACTTGATTAACTATTTCCTTTCCCATATTAGGGAAGTTTTCAACTATAATCTCTTCAAATATTTTCTCCGTCCCTTTCTTTTTCTCTTCTTCTTCTGGAACCCCTATAATTCGAATGTTGGTGCATTTAATGTTGTCCCAGAGGTCTCTGAGACTGTCCTCAGTTCTTTTCATTCTTTTTTCTTTATTCTGCTCTGCAGTAGTTATTTCCACTATTTTATCTTCCAGGTCACTTATCCATTCTTCTGCCTCAGTTATTCTGCTATTGATCCCATCTAGAGTCTTTTTCATTTCATTTATTGTGTTGTTCATCATTGTTTGTTTCATCTTTAGTTCTTCTAGGTCCTTGTTAAATGTTTCTTGCATTTTGTCCATTCTATTTCCAAGATTTTGGATCATCTTTACTATCATTATTGTGAATTCTTTTTCAGGTAGACTGCCTATTTCCTCTTCACTTGTTCGGTCTGGTGCATTTTTATCTTGCTCCTTCATCTGCCGTGTGTTTTTCTGTCTTCTCATTCTGCTTATCTTACTATGTTTGGGGTCTCCTTTTTGCAGGCTGCAGGTTCGTAGTTCCCGTTGTTTTTGATGTCTGTCCCCAGTGGCTAAGGTTGGTTCAGTGGGTTGTGTAGGCTTCCTGGTGGAGGGGACTAGTGCCTGTGTTATGGTGGATGAGGCTGGAACTTGTCTTTCTGGTGGGCAGGTCCGCGTCTGGTGGTGTGTTTTGGGGTGTCTTTGGCCTTATTATGATTTTAGGCAGCCTCTCTGCCAATGGGTGGGCTTGTGTACCTGTTTTGCTAGTTGTTTGGCATAGGGTGTCCAGCACTGTAGCTTGCTGGTCGTTGAGTGAAGCTGGGTGCTGGTGTTGAGATGGAGATCTCTGGGAGATTTTCCCCGTTTGATATTATGTGGAGCCTGGAGGTCTCTTGTTGACCAGTGTCCTGAAGTTGGCTCTCCCACCTCAGAGGCACAGCACTGACTCCTGGCCGCAGCACCGAGAGCCTTTCATCCACACAGCTCCTCATTTTGGGATGATTCGTTGTCTATTCAGGTATTCCACAGATGCGGGGTACATCAAGTTGATTGTGGAGATTTAATCCGCTGCTCCTGAGGCTGCTGGGAGAGATTTCCCTTTCTCTTCTTTGTTTGCACAGCTCCTGGGTTTCCCCTCCTTTATTTCTGATGGTATCAGATTGGTGAGAGCCAAGGCAAGGACCCTGAATGAGGACTGAGGACCCCAAGGAGCCCAGGACAGAGTCCCATAGAGCTGTCAGCTGTGGGTGCCCCCTGGCAGGGGTGCTGGGCTGAGGTGCCCCTTCCCTTCTTCTTAAGGTATCCCAGGAAGATGAGGACCTGGGTCTGAGGTATAAATTTAGAGCAGCACAGAGGAGGGGGCCCAGGCCCTGCCCAAAGTTGATATGATGGTCCTGCATATGAACTGAGGGGACCCCAATGCTCCAGAGTAGAGGGGGCTCCACAAGGACTAGATAATTGCCCACTGCTGCTCTCAGCCCCAATAAGCACCAGGCAGGGCTGGCAGGCTGCAGCCTGAGGCTCACTTTAATTATTTCCACAGGGTTCTTAGAGGAGAGGACAGGGTGATCAGAACAGGAGTCCTGTGTGTTCGTAGAGCAGGGCCCACATGGAAACCTGAAGAGCGGCCCTCTTAAAGGCAGGGTGGTACCTCCCTGCTGTAGGCACTCACACCCTCTCATCCTCTCGCATCTCTGCCAGATCACCCCGCTGTCCTACCTGCGTTCCTGCCTTTTGTCCCTGACCACAGTCACCATGCCTCGGGGGCGGAAGAGTAAGCTCCGCACCCGTGAGAGACGCCGCCAGGCCCAAAGTGGGACCCAGGGTCTGACGGGTGCTCAGGCCACTGCAGCTGAGGAGGAAGCCGCCTCGTCTTCATGTCCTTCTCCTCTAGGGGTTACTACTCGGAGAAAGCTGGGTGCTAAGTCACGTAGCACTCTCAAGAGTCCTCAGAGGGCCCTAGCCACCACCACTAATCCTGCAGGTGTTTCTCCCGCAAGATCAAACAAAGGAGCCAAAGGCCAAATGAAGAAAAAGCACAGTTCCTCTCAGGCCCCCGTCTCCGCCGTGCGGTCTCGAAAAGGCCCTCTAAGGAGGACAGCGAGTGTGTTGGTGCAGTTCCTGGTGCACATGTATAAAATGAAAAAGCCTGTTAGGAAAGCACATATGCTGAAATTTATCGCTAAGAAGTACCAAAATCGATTCCCTGAGATCCTCAGAAGAGCTTCCTTCAGCATGGAGATGCTATTTGGTGTTGACTTAAAGGAGGTCGACCGTACCAAGCATACTTATACCTTTGTCAGCAAAATGGCTCTCCCCAACGATGGGACCATGAGCCGTGGCAGCGGGTTACCCAAGACCGGTCTCCTGATGTACATTCTGGCTGTGATCCTCATGAAGGGCAACTGCGCCACAGAGGAGAATATCTGGGAATTCCTGAATAAGATGAGAGTCTATGCTGGGAAGAGGCACTTCATATTTGGGGAGCCCAAGAAGCTCATCACCCAAGATTGGGTGAAGCTGAAGTATTTGGAATACCGGCAAGTGGCCAACAGTGATCCAGCGCGCTACGAGTTCCTGTGGGGCCCGAGAGCACATGCCGAAACCAGCAAGATGAAAGTCCTGGAGTTCCTGGCCAAGGTCAATCACACCGTCCCCAGTGCCTTCCAGTCTTGGTATGAAGAGGCTTTGAAAGATGAGGAAGAGAGAGCCCAAGCCAGTGGATGTTCCAGTGTTCTGTCCAGCTCCTCCCACACAGAATCTGAGGCAAATTCTGCACTTTGTGGCTGAAGAGAGCATTCAGTATTTCAAGTAGTGTAGGGCTGGGTGTGACAGAGGGAACACTGTATAATACCTTTGTGTTCCTGTTCTGTATGGGGAATTTGGAAATACGTCTTTGTTTTTTGCTGTTTTTCAAACGTTACTCCTAAATGAAATTTTATTTAGTGTTAGAATGTAAGTTTATGAATTACATCAGTCATACTTACTGCTGTTTATCAGGTTTAAGAATAAGAGTTTTGCTGTTTTGTAAAAACTTATTGGGAAAACTTCCATCTTATTTAGTAATTTGGTGGAAGATAACATGGCATTGCAATATGCAATTCCTTGAAAATGTGAAAAAGTTAAGTATAGTATAGTATACTGTATGTAGTATAGTATAGAAAAAGTAAGATGGTCAATATTTGGTTTACTAATTCCTTTTACTCTGTTTTATAAAATTAGAAATAACAGTATGTGCTTGGCTCATTCAAAAATGTAGAATTAAATCATAATAAATTAGACCTCATGCTCACAGGCTCGTTTATTCCCCAAACATGAATTGAGCATCTGCTCTTAGAAGGCTCCTTGCTAGTACTGTGAGAGCTGAGAAGAAGGAGACCTAGCCACTGACCATAAAATTATAGAGCCGAGAAGCAGCTATCATATAAAGAAAATGGTGATGTATACTCTAAGACCAAAAGGTCAAATGAAAAGACAGGATAAGAAAGGAGAAGGGGTGGTTTCACATGATAGCAGTCAAATGTAAATTCCCTGATGCAAGGCAGTGGTGGGCCTTGGGAAAAATGTAAGTCCTTCAGTGGGAGGAAATTATAAGTTAGGTGCGTGGTGGGCTAGATGAGACTGATAATTTTGAGCAGGGGCCAGATCCTCAGATGGTGGGCCGTACAGTTGAAAGACAAAGCCTGGAATGGGAAACTGCCCTTAGCAGTTACAGGCACACTTCATTTTGTTGTGCTTTGCTTTATTGTATTTCACAGATAGTGCTTTTTCTTTTCTTTTTTTAACAAATTGAAGGTTTGTGTCAACCTTGCTTCCAGCACGTCTTTCAGCGCCATTTTTCCAACAAGGTATTCTCACGTCATGTCTCTGTGTCACATTTTGGTAATTCTCACAATATTTCACACCTTCACCAGCAAAAAGATGGACTCGCTGAAGGCTCAGATGATGGTTAGCATTTTTTAGCAAAAATGTATTTTTTAATTAAGGTATGTACATTGTTCCTTGACATAATGCTATTGCACACTTAATAGGCTGCAGTATAGTGTAAACATAAATTTTATAAGAGCACTGGGAAACCAAAAAATTCTTGTGACTCACTTTATTGTACTATTCACTTTATTTTGGGGGTCTGGAACCAAACCTGCAATATCTTCGAGGTCTCCTTGTACTTTGGGGTTGTGGGTAAATCAGAGAGAAATCACCTGAGGCAGAAATAGAATGTGTCCTGTGCTCTTGTCCCAGTGCAGGTGAACACTATGCAAATTAGGTGTTTTATTCACGCTGTCATGTTTCCAGGGAGTTTCTGAGAAATAAGGGTGGTACTCCCCTGAGGGGTGGGGGTGCCCAGAAGCCACTGGACTGGCACTCTTTGCCCTAGTTGGGGGAGCCAGAGCCCACTCCACGAAAAAAAGTCATTCAAATTAAGTTATCTTGATTGTAATTTGGCAAACTCTAGGCAAGGAATAGATATTCATGGGTGGTTAAATGAATGAAAGTGGGAGTGGTTTATAAAGAAGGGCAGCTGAGAGGGAGGTAAGTTTTAGGTCCGTGAAACATTTTAGAGCTTTGTGTTGCATCTACTGAGGAAGTCTACCTCATGTTGACCTTGAATGACATACTCTAACAGGGAAATACTAGTTTTCCTTGCTAAGCAGGATTTTGCCTGATAGGGGTTTCTTTGCCCTAGAGCCCTGCTTATTCTCTGGCATCTCCTGGTTTGAAAGTTAAATCTCAGTGTAGTGGGTTGAAACTCCAGGGGACAAATTAATCTTAGTAAGAACTGGCATCCTTGAAAGTCTCAGTACCGGCCAGGCAATGGGCCAGGCACTTCACAGGCATTATATAAATTCTATCAGTCCCCAAGGCAGAGCTTCTCAAACCCATTTCACAGATGAAAAGACCAAGGCTCACAGAGTTTGGTAATGTGTTCAATTTCGCACAGCTGTTAAGTGACAGTGTTGGAACTAGACTCCTGGCCTAACTAAGTCTGACGCCCACACTTTTCCATTCCTCCCAGCCTGAGGCCAACTTTGTGTTCCTTAATTCACCTTACTTCTCACTCACTACAAAATATATCTCAGGTGATAAAAAGGAGGACTCTGTGCCCAAAACACTGGATGGGAATACATAAGCATAGCAATAAGCGTCTCAAAATAGTTGAAAAGGGTGAAGAAAGCAGAGGAAGGTATTTAGTGACAGTATGATCATCTACATATCCAAAGTCAGATAACCTCAAAAGATCAGGGGCTCAGAAAATCATGCTGGACAGCCCTTCGCATTTGGAAGTTAAATCTATTCAAAGAGAAGTTACATAAAAGGCTAAGTCTTGCTGGTAAAGAGAAGGGAAAAACCAATGTATTTTTTTTCTTTGACAGCACATCCATCCTGCCTTGCGTTACAACTTCCCTACTTCACATCACTCCTGGGACGGAGACCCAGTCTCTGAAGGGTTTGCAATAGGGAAACCGGTCAAGAGTGTGCAGGGATGGGCCCTTTCCCAGGAAGCCTTTAATCAAGAAACAGGAGCCACGATGAAAGGCCCCTTACGGGTGGCCTGGGGAGAGCAACATGCCAGGCAAAATTGTCAGCCTGAGCATGCCCTCACTTACTCTTCAGGGTTCTCAGGGACTTGTGAGTCCTACCTAGGAGGATGAGCTCAGGTCAGTAGAGGGAGGAGTCCCAGTCTCTGCCACATGTGGTGGTGAGGACCCTGAATGAGGAATGAAGGAAGCACACCTGCCACCCCCGAACAGTGTGTCCCATGGACTCCTGACCCTGCCGTCAGCCCTCAGAGTCCCCAGACAGCCTTGGCAAGATGTGGCTGAACCTGATTTCCACGTAAGAGGTTGAGAAAGTGAAGACTTTGGCCTGAGGTTGGCCAACTCAGGTCAGTAGAGATAGGATTTCCAAGGTGCGCCAGGAGGAAGGTGAGCACCCTGAAGAGTTCAGGGCCCACCAAACCCATATCAGCGGAGACCTCACAGAATCCTCCCTGTTGCCGTGACAGATCCTGGTGTAAATGTCAGGAAGAGACGGCCTCATATCCTTCTCGGGGATCACAGAGAAGTGCAGAACTTGGTTTGAGGGGGAGGTCCCAGGGCAGCAGAGGGGGGAATCTTAGGCCTTCACGTGAGTCAGATTTAGGGTACTGAGTTAGAACCCTGAGTGGGATCACCATCATATGGTCTCAACCTGCCTGATACAGTTGTCACTCATGGCATGGCAGGTGTGGCCAAGTAAGGCCACCCTCACCTCCTCCTATTGGATCTCAGGGAAATAAGAGCCTTTCTCTGAAGAAATGGCCTCAGGTCGAGAAAGAGGAGAGCCTCAGACCCTGCCAGGAGTCAAATCAAGGAAACTGAGTGAGGACTGAGAGGCCCACCCACTCTTGCATAGAGGGGAAAACTGGCCCTGCACCTGCACTCAAGACTTAAATCCCCAGGGAAGGGTGTGAGGCTGAGCAACAACCACCACCCCCCATCAGTTTTTTTTTTAGTTCACTTTATTTTTTTTTAAAGCAGTTTTAGGTTCACAGCAAAATGGAGCAGAAAGTACAAAGAGTTCCCATGTACCCTCTTCCCTGACACAGCTCACACCTCCCCCACTATCAACATCCCCCATCAGAGTAGGCCGTTTGCTACGATCTATGAAGCTACATTGACACATCATTAGCACACAAAGTCCAGAGTTACATTAGGCTTCATTCTTGGTGTTGTACACTTTGTGGGTTCCGACGAATGTATGATGACTTGTATCTACCATTATAGTGTCATACAGAGTAATTTCACTACCTTAAAAATTCTCTGTGCTCTATTCATCCCTCCCTGCCCCCAACCCCTGGCAACCACTGGTCTTTTTGCTTTTTCTATAGTTTTGCCTTTTTCCAGGATGTCATGTAGTTGGAATCACGCAGCATGTAGCCTTTTAAGATTAGTTTCTTTCACTTACTAATACACATCTAAGGTTCCTCCATGTCTTTTCATGGTTTGATATTTATTTCTAGCACTGAACAGTATTCCATTATTTATCCATTTACCTGCTGAAGGACACCTTTGTTGCTTTTAAGTTTTGGCTATTATGAGTAAAGCTGCTATAAACATCGGTGTGCAGGTTTTTGTGTGGATGTAAGTTTCCAACTCATTTTGGTAAATACCAAGGAGCATGATTACTAGATTGTATGGTAAGAGTATGTTTAGTTGGTTTTTTTTAAAAAAACAATTTATTGAGGTAGGATGGACATACAAAAACCGTACGTATTTAATGTATACAAATTGATGAGTTCGGAGATAAGTATCCACTTGTGAAACTATCAGTCACCACAGTTTATGCCATAAACATATCTATGACCTCCAAATGTTTCCTCCCACCCTTTTTATTTTGTGTGTGTGATAAGAACACTTACCATAAGATATAACCTGTTAGAAAGTGTACAATATAGTATTCTTAACTGTAAACTCTATGCTGTATAGTAGATCCCTCGGATTACCTTGCATAACTGAAACTTTGTAACTTTTGATTAAAACCTTCTCATTTTCCCCATCTCCATAGCCCCTGGCAACCACCACTCTACTCTCTGCTTCTCTGACTTTGACTATTTTAGATTCCTCATATAAATGACATCATGTAGTATTTGTCCTTCTGTGTCTGGCTTATTTCACTGGAACATAATGTTCTCTAGATTTATTCACGCTGTCATAGCTGGAGAAGTTTTAGCTTCTTTTTAAAGCTGAATGATATTCCATTGTATGTATACTTTACACTTTATCCATTCATCCATCGGTGGACATTTAGGTTGCTTCCATAGCTTGGCTATTAGGAATAATGCTGCAATGAACATGGGAATGCAGATATCTCTTCAAGGTTCTGATTTCAATTCCTTTGGATAGTGGTGGGATTGCCGACAATATCATATGTTATTTTTGATTTTTTTTTTTTTTTTTTTTGCGGTACGCGGGCCTCTCACTGCTGCAGCCTCTCCTGCTGCGGAGCACAGGCTCCGGACGCGCAGGCTCAGCGGCCATGGCTCACGGGCCCAGCCGCTCCGCGGCACATGGGATCCTCCCGGACCCGAGCACGAAGCCACGTCCCCCGCATCGGCAGGCGGACTCTCAACCACTGCACCACCAGGGAAGCCCTATTTTTGATTTTTTGAGGAGCCTCCATACTGTTTCCCATAGTGGCTGGACCAATTTACATTCCCACCAACAGTATAGAATATGTTTAGTTTACTGAGAAGCTTGCAAACTGGCTTCCAAAGTGGCTGTACCATTTGCATCACCACCAACAATGAAAGCGTTCTTGTTGAATCCCATCCTCACCAGCATTTGGTGCTGTCAGTCCTCTGGATTTTGGCACGTAGTGGTTTCTGGTTGTAATTTTAATTTGCAGTTCCCTAATGGTACATGATGGTGAGCATCTTTTCATATGCTTGTTTGCCATCTGTATATCTTCCTTAGTGAGGTATCTGTTCATATCTTTTGTCCATTTTTTTAATCGGGTTGTTAGTTTCCTTCTTATTGAATTTTAAGAGTTCTTTGTATATTTTGGATAAAAGCCTTCATCAGATCTGTCTTTTGCAAATATTTCCTCTGAGACTGTAGCTCATCTTGTTCTCTTGATGGTGTATTTTTGCAGATTAGAAGTTTAAGGGAATGAAATCTAGCTTATCAATTATTTCTTTCATGGATCCCCATCCCATTTTTTTTGAGTTCTGGAAGGAGGTGAGATCCTTGGTCTGAAGGTCCAGCCCCCAGTCAGCAAAAGGAAGAGTCCATGACCCTGTGCGGTATCCAAGTGAGGACTCCAAATGATGACTTAGGATCTAACAAGCTCAGGACAGAGAGGTACCCACAGAGCTTTAACTACTGGGTTCCCCCTGATAAGAGTGGTGGGCTGAGGTGCCCCTCTCACTTCCTTCTTGTGGGTCCCGGAGAGCTTTGGGGTGTCACCTTTAGAGTAACAGAGAGGGGAGTTTCCAGGCCTTGCCAAGAGCTGTCATGATAATCCTGAAATTAAACATAGAAGACCCCCTACACTGAAAAACACAAGTGGCCCCACTATCAACCATGCTGTCACCCTAGTCAGTAAAACACAGGGCAGGCAGGCTGCAGCCTAAGGCTCACCGTTTCTCCACTGGGTTCTCAGGGACAGGTTGACCAGGAGAACAAGAGCCCTGCAGAGTCCTAGGGCAGTGCCCTCAAGGAAACCTGCAGAGATGGACTTGGTTAAAGCTTACTTGGAATCTCCCTGCTGAAGGTCCTCACACCATCTCATTCCCCCTCCTCCTCCCTCCTCCAAGTGCGGGCATCACCCACACTCCCGCCTGCTGTTCCTGATCACACTCATCATTCCCTAGGGTCACAAGAGTAAACTCAGTGCTCGTGAGAAATGCCAGCATGCCCGGGGTGAGACCCAGGATCTCCAGGGTGCTCAAACCACTGAGCAGGGAAGAGTCCCCCTTCTCTTCCTCTCCTGTTTTGGGAATGTTTCCTTGGACTCCCCGGTGGCTGGCATTCCTAGGAGCCTCAGAGATCCACATCCACCATCGTTACTTCTCAGCTATTTCATGCACATTGTCTGAAAAAGATGTCAAGAGCCAAGATGAGAAAGTGCACGTGGCTCTAAAGCCTCAACCTCCACTGAGAGCTTACGGAAGGACCTTCTAACCATGAAGGCAGGGATGTTGATGCAATTCCTACTGCAGAAATATAAAAGAGCCCATCATGAAGATAGACATTCTGAAGGTTGTCAACAAAATGTACAGGGAACAATTCCCTGAGATCCTAAGGAGAGCCACTGAGCACATGGAACTGGTCTGCGGCCTTGACTTGAAGGAAGTCAAGCCGAGTGGTGATTCCTATGCCCTTGTCAGCAAGCTAGATCTCACCGATGATGGGCGTCAGAGCAGTGGTGGGCGGTTTCGGAAGAATGGGCCCCTGATGCCTCTCCTCGGTGTGATCTTCTTGCATGGCGACCACGCCTCTGAGGAGGAGATCTGGGAATTCCTGAATATTTGGGGTGTTTTTGATGGAAAGAGGCACTTCATCTTGGTGGAGCCCAGGAAGCTTATCACAGAAGATTTGGTGCAGGAAAATACCTGGTGTATCATCAGATGCGCGACAGCGATCAAGAGCCCAAGCTGAAACCAGCAAGATGAAAGTCCTGGAGTTTTTGGCCAAGGTTGATGATAGGGTCCCCAGTGCCTTCCCATCCTGGTATGAAGAGGCTTTGAGAGATGAGGGAGAGAGAGCCCGAGCCAGGGCTTCAGCCAGGGCTGGCACTACTGCCACGGCCAGTGCACATTCCAGGGCCACATCCAGTCGCTCCTGTCACCCCTAGTGAGGTAGAGGCCGATTCTTCACTTTGTGGTTGGAAAAGCCTGTTAACCAGTGTTCCTGATATGCATAAATTCCTGTTGGCTTATTTTTTTGGTAATTTTCAAGTGATCTTCTTTTCAAAAGAAAGTTTATTTAGATTCAGAACAAGCTTATGAATGACATGGGCACACACTTATTGCTCTTTATCAGATTTAGAAGTAAGAATTTTGTTTTTTGAAATACAAATTGAAAATTTTTAAATCATCGATGTGATCCAGAGCAAGACTGCATGGAATTGGAATAGGGATATTCTTGGTAATGTGAAAGAACTCCCCAGTAAAATAGGATAAGAAGATAGAGAAAACAAATTAAAATTGTTCACCTATGGGTTTGGCGTACTCCATTCAGTCTTTCTTTTCCAAAATTTAGAAGATATACACCTTTTAAAGTTAGGAAAAGATATATACCTTTTGCATTTAGGATGTGCTTAAATTATTCAAGAAAATATGATTTTATGGGACTGTAAATTGATGCAGCCACTATGGAAAACAGTATAGAGGTTCATGAAAAAATTGAAAATAGAACTACCGTGTGATCCAGCAATTCCACTCCTGGAAATTTATCTGAAGGAAAAGAAAACAACAACTTTTTTGAAAAGATATCTGCACCCCCCCCATATTCATTTATTTACCATAACCAAGACATGAAAACAACGTAAGTGTTCATTGATGGATGAATGGATAAAGAAAATGTGATACACTCACACACACAGTCATACTCTCACTCTCCCTCGGATATTATTCAGCCATTTAAAAAAAAAAAAGGAAATCCTGCCATTTGCAATAACACAGAGAGACACACAAAGACAAATACTATATGATCTCACTTATATGTGGAAATTAAAAAAAAAAAAACACCCAGAGAACAGATTGGTGGTTGCCACAGGTGTGGGGTGGAGGATGGATGAAATGGGTGTAAATGGCCAAACGGTACAAACCATTTACAAAATAAAGAAGTCCTGGGGATGTAATGTACAGCATGGTGACTATAGTTAATAATACTGTATTGTATATTTGAAAGTTGTTAAGAGAGTAGATCTTTTTTAATTGAGGTATAGTTGATGTACAATATTTTATAAGTTTCATGTACACAACAGAGTGATTCACAATTATTAAAGTTATATTCCATTTACAGTTATTATAAAATATTGGCTAAATACCGTTTGTTGTGCAATATATCCTTGTAGCTTTTTAATTTTTATTTAATTTTTATTTTTTTGCAGTCCGTCGGCCTCTCACTGTTGTGGCCTCCCCTGTTGCGGAGCACAGGCTCCAGACGCACAGGCTCAGCGGCCATGGCTCACGGGCCTAGCCGCTCCACGGCATGTGGGATCTTCCCGGACCGGGGCACGAACATGTGTCCCCTGCATCGGCAGGCGGACACTGAACCACTGCGCCACCAGGGAAGCCCTCTTGTTTATTTTATACATAGTATTTTGTATCTCTTAATCCCCATCCTTCCCCTGCCCCTCCCCCTTCCCTCCTCCCACTGGTAACCACTAGCTTGTTCTCTATATCTGTGAGTCTGTCATATTTCCCTAGTTTGCTTTATTTTTGAAATTCTCCATATAAGTGGTATCATACAGTGTTTTTCTTCCTCTACCTCACTTATTTCACTTAGCATAATACCCTCCAACTCCATCCATGTTGTTGCAAAATGGCAAAAGTTCATTCTTTTTTATGGCTGACTAGTATTCCATTGTGTGTGTGTGTGTGTGTGTGTGCGCGCGTGCGAGTGTGTGTGTGTGTAAAGAAGATGTGGTATATACATCTTGGCAATTGTTGGTAATGTTGCTATGAACATTGGGGTGCGTGCATCTTTTCGAATTAGTGGTTTTTTCCTTTTTTAACAGTAATTTAAAGTTTATTCTGGCTATAATGCAGGTTATTCTGACTTTAAGGTAGCATACCTGGCATACTTCTGAGTCCGTTCCAAGAAATTCTTTTGTACTTCTCTCTCTCTGTTTTATAGATCCATGCAGTCTATGGCACTAGGGGGGGTCATCTGGGTTTGGATCATATAGCAGTGAACAAATGGATGAAAGAACGTTAGAAACGATTAAAGGAGGAGACCACTGTGATCTTAGAATATTGAGACAAATGCTGCCATTAGTGTTAATGTCTGAATGATAAATTCTTGTTGCAAATGCAACCTTAGGTAGTTTGAAGGGGTAGTCTGTAGGAAAATGAATTGTCAAAAGGAATACACCACCTTGATACGGGTTTTCATTAGCTTCCATAATTGTGGCTTGCCAATGAAACATATTATCCCCAGCTGGACCTGCAGAGCAGCGTGCTGGAGGGTCAGGGGCCAAATCACTAAGTTCCTTATTAATCCCTTTCAGCACCATAGTCTGTGCTGTTCCTCTGGCCCCTCACAGTCCTGGTGTGTGCTCAAAGATCCGGTCAAAACTCTTGATTATCTGGGCGGCTGGGAAGGACTGTCTCTTCATCCTATCCTGGCTCTGCCAGACACAGGCACCTTCTTTCTAAACAGAGAGGTTGGACTGGGAGGGTGGGGTCAGAGGCATGTAGACGAAGCTGGGGGGAAGGGTAGATGAGCGGTGGAAACCCTCAGGCTCAGAGAACCATCGAGAACCTGAAGGAGACCATCCAACTTAGTGAGGGGGTGGGGTTGTTGTTTTTTGTTTGTTCGTTTGTTTCTTTTGGATACATACCCAGGAGTGGAATTGCTGGGTCATATGGTAGCTCTATTTTTAGTTTCTGGAGGAACCTCCATACTGTTTTCCACAGTGGCTACACCTATTTACATTCCCACCAACAGTGTACAGATCTCCACGTGCTTGCCAGCATTTGTTATTTCTGTTCTTTTTGATGATGGCCATTCTGATAGGTGTGAGGTAATACCTCATGGTAGTTTTAATTTGCATCTATCTGATGATTAATGATGTTGACCATCTTTTCATTTGCCTGTTGGCCACCTGTATGTCTTCTTTGGAAAAATGTCTATTTAGGTCTTCTGCCCATTTTTTCGATTGGGTTATTTGGTTTTTTTTTTTTAAACTGTTGAGTTATATGAGCTGTTTATATATTTTGGATGTTAACCCCTTATTGAGCATATCATTTTGAATTATTTTCTCCCATTCCACAGGTTGTCTTTTCATTTTGTCAATGGTTTCCTTTGCTGTGCAAAAGCTTTTAACTTTAATTATATTCCATTTGTTTGTTTCTGCTTTTATTTCCTTTGCTTTAGGAGACAGATCCAAAAAAATATTGCTATGATTTATGTCAAAGAGTGTTCCACCCATGTTATCTTCTAGGAGCATTATGGTTTCCACTCGTATATTTAGGTCTTTAATTGGTTTTGAGTATATTTTTGTATGTGGTGTTAGAGAATGTTCTAATCTCATTCTTTGACGTGTAGCTGGACAGCTACACGTCAAAGAATGAGATTAGAACATAAACAGAATTTGGTGATACAACAAAAGGAAATATGCATTTACATTTGAGCCAGTAACTCCAATTTTTCAGAAATTAACCGCGAAGGCACATCCACAACAATGTGAAAATACTGCAATGTCCGTGAATATATTAATTGATAAAAACATGGTATATTCACAGAGTGGAGCACTATACTATGTAGCTATAAAAAAGAATGAGCATGATCTTTGTAAACTAATATGGGGTGCTTCCAGGATAGTTATGGATATAGATATATAAAAGAATGTGTGAGTTTGGGGCTAATGTCAGTGATACCAAGCCCAGTGCCTTCCCATCCTGGTATGAAGAGGCTTTGAGAGATGAGGAAGAGAGAGCCTGAGCCAGAGCTGCAGCCAGGGCTCATACTGCTACGCTGGCCAGTGGGTGTTCCAGGGCATGTCCCAAAGCTCCTCCGGTCCCTAGTGAAGGCTGAGCGGATACTTCACTTTGTATTTAAAGGAAGCAGTCAGTCTCCCAACTAGTGGAGGGCCAAGGTGGGGCTCATGGGAACACAACATATATTTGTGTTCCTAGACAATATGCACAAATAGGAGATTTTTCTTTTTTCTATTTTTAAATGTTGTTCCTTTCAATTAAAGATGTGTTTAGCTTCAGAGTCTAAGTTTATTAATGACATGACTCACACATTTAGTGCAGCTTATCAGGTTGAGAAATAAGAATTTTGGTATTATGTAACACAAACTGGAAATCCTCGAATCATTTCTTGTCATTCGGAACATTGGAATATGGACTTTTTGTGAAAAAGGAAATTATTCCACAGTAAAGTCTGTGTGATCATGAGATACAGAAAAAAAAACTGAAGAGGTATTCACTTCTTGGTTTGTTTTATTCCTTTTAGTCTTTCTTTGTAAAATTGAAGTATATATACCTGGATTCGGTTAGCTTATTTAAGAATGTGGGAGAAGTGAAATCACAGTATTTTGCCTTCTTGCACACGTGCTCTTTTTTTTTAATTTATTAATTTTTAGCTGCGTTGGGTCTTGGTTGCTGCAAGGGCTTTCTTTAGTTGCGGCGAGTGGGTCTACTCTTCATTGTGGTGCGTGGGCTCCTCACTGCGGTGGCTTGTCATTGCAGAGCACGGGCTCTAGGCACGTGGGCTTCAGTAGTTGTGGCACGTGGGCTTCAGCAGTTGTGGCTCGCGGGCTCTAGAGCACAGGCTCAGTAGCTGTGGCGCACGGGCTTAGTTGCTCCGCGGTATGTGGGATCTTCCCGGACCAGGGCTTGAACCCGTGTCCCCTGCATTGGCAGGCGGATTCTTAACCACTGTGCCACCAGGGAAGCCCTGATCTTTAATTGTTCAAATACCAATTTAGCGTCTGCTCTTCAGAAGGCTTTTGGATGGTACTGGGGATGCTAAGAAACATAGACCCAACCCCTGCCTGTAGAATTCTAGAGTCTAAGAGCAGCATTCATAGAAAGCAGCTGGTGAACGAAGATCTAAAGGCCCAATAAAAATCAGGGGTAAGAAGTGGGGGTTGAGGGGTTCCTCATGAGGAGTCTAGTGTAAATGTCCTGATGCAAGGCACTTTGAGACTTTAGGACAATATAAAAGTCCTGCAGTGGGAGATAATTTTAAGTTAGGCCGTATGGTGAGCCAGCCAGTGAGGCTGTGGAAACACTGAACAGGGGCCAGACCCTCAGATGGTGGGTCTCAGAGTTGAGAGACTTAAGCCTGGAATGGAAAACTGCCCTTAACAGTTACTTTGAAACCATGAGTAAACCAGAGAGAAATCTCCACCCGGGGCAGGGATGGAACGTGCCCCGTGCTCCTGTCCCAGTGCAGGTGAACACAGTGCACAACCTAGGTGTTTTATGCACATCATCTCCAAGGAGTGTCTTTGAAATAAAGGTGACAGTAGTCTGAAACTGGAAACTCAGAAGCCAGTGGGCTGATACTCTTTGCTGGGGGACAAGGAGTCAGAGCCCATTCTATTAAAAGGGCATTCGCATTCAGTTTTGTTTTTTTTTTTTTGGTTGTAATTCCGCAAAGTCTACGAGAGGTGTAGATTTTCGGTGACGGTAAAATTAATGACGATAGGGGTTGTTTAGTTTAGATGAAAGGGCAGCTTGGAAGGAAGAAAGAGTTAGTCTTGGAAGCAAATTCTAGAATATTTGAATTTCATTCAGTTGGAAGGAAAATATAATTTTCATATTTGATTTATTGGGGAAATTAAAGATTCTTTGTAAACAGCATTTTGGACTGATTTGGTGTTCCATGTCCTAGAATGCCACATATTCTCTGATATCTCCTGGATTTAAAAATTCCTTCAGGGTGGGTGGTATCGTCTGCAGCCAAAATAATCATAATCATGGTAAAAACAGACATTGTGTAAAGTCTCAATGTGGTCCAGGCGCTGTGCCAGGTGTTTTACATACATTACCTGCATGCCACTAGCCCTGCAAAATAGGGCTTAACAAAGCCACTTCACCTGAGGCTCACAGAGCTTGGTGATGGACCTGAGTTCACACAGCTAATAGGTCACATGGCCGGGACTGGACCTCTGGTCTGAATTTGTCCAGAGCTCGCGCCATTCCACTCCTCCCAGCCTGAGGCTGATCATGAGTCAGTTAATTCACTGTCTTCTACCACTTCAAAATGTATCTTGAGTGATGAAAAGAAGGACTCTGTGACCAAAACACTGGATTGGAATACATACCCACAGCAGTACAAATACGGAAATAAACAAGAGATATGAATAAAGGAGAGAAAGAGATAATGCTCGGTAACAATATGATCATCTGCATGTGCAAAATCAGATACCCTCAAATGATCAGGGGCTTACAAGATTATCTGGCTCTATCCTTCTATGTAGAAAGTAAATATTTTAGAACTACCCTAAGTCTGGCTGGTGAAGAGAAGGAATATATCAGCTTTTTTTCTCTGACAGCGTAACATCTGTCCTGAGGTCCTTAATTTGTGCTGCATTTTCCTAATCTTACATCACTTTCGGGACAGAGACCCATTTTCTCCCGAGATTTGCAATAGGGTGACTGGTCAAATGTTTGTAGGAATATGCGTTTCCCAGGAAGCCTTTAATCAAGAGACAGAAGCTGATATAAGAACCCCCATGAATGAGGACCGAGGAGACGATCACCCCTGAATATAGGAGTTATCCAAAGACTAAGGAGAGTGACCTCAGTTCCGTAGAAGGAGGAGTGCCAGGCTTTGTTAGATGTAGTGAGCACGTTGAGTGAGGAATCATGGAAGGACCCAGCCAGAACAGTGAGGTCCAATAGAGTTGCATCCCTGCTGCCTGTTCTTGGAGGCCCCAATGGACTATGGTCATATGAGGATCACCCTGACTTTCAACTTGGAATTCTTAGGAGAGTAGGACCTTGATGTAAGACAAGCAGCTTCAGGAAAGCAGAGAGTGGAGTTACAGGATTGATCATGTGTCAAGGTGAGGATCTGAATGTGGACTAAGGGTAGCACGCACAGCATAAAAGGAGGCCCCGGAAAAATCTCTGATGCTGTCATCCCCGGGAAGCTCTGGCCATAGATGTCAGGTTGATTTCAGCCTGGAAAGTCTCAGTGAGGTGAGGGTCTCTGTCTAATGGGGTTGGCCTCAGTTTTGCAGAGAGAGAGATAGAGACCTGAGCCCTAACAAGAATTCATGTGACGATGCTGAGTGTTATGAGGGGACCCCCAAAAGCAGAGGGGGCCAAATAGAATTCTGTACAGTTCTTAGCCCTGGGAGACCCAGAAGAGCTACTGCTGAGTCATCCCCTCATTCCACCCGAGTGATCTCAGGGAGGGAAGGGCCTCATCTAGCAGGATCAGACTCCAGTTCTGCAGAGGGGGACGTCTTGGCCATAACCAGAGTCAAGGTGAGGACCCTCAGTGCTAATGAGGGGGTCTCTCCCCCAAGGAGGGAGGCTCACAGGGTGGCGCCCGTCTTGTCAGGCAGAGATGGTCGAAGCAGCGCCCTGACTTCCCCCCACTAGGGCCTCGGGGAGGTGAGGGCTTGGTTCGGAGGCTGGAGGACCCAGGACCATAGAGGGCGGGGTCCCGGGCTCTGATAGACGGCACCAGCAGGACGCAGGGACCGTTGACCCCTGAACAGTGGGCGTTCCCGCAGAGTCCCGCCCCTGCCGTCAGCCCTCGGAGACCCCACGCAGCGCCGGATGCGGCTCCCCCGACTTCCGCTTCGGAAGCGAGGAGCCCGACTGGGAGCCGCGGCGTTTGTTCGTCCGAGCGTGGGTTTTCGGGACTCGTCCGGAGCCACGGTGAGGACCTGAATGTAGCCTGAAGGGACCTTCCCTCCCCTCTCCCCACTTAAGAAAGGTAACCCCCCCGCCTCCCGCCCCTGCCTGCCATCAGCAGCGTGGGACCCTGATCTGACGTATATGCCAGAGGAGTTGCCGTCTGGAGGGCCTCAGAGAGTGGAGGGCCTTTGTCTAGAGGGGCCGGCTTCTTAGGCAAAGGGTGTAGTCTTGTCCCCAGCAGGTGGAAAGTGGGACCTTCAGAGCTGACGACGGTCCCTCCTTCCTAAAGGCGTGACTGCACGGGGCCCCCTCCCGCCTTCACTCGCGCGATGCTCTAGAGTAATTCAGGCTGAGAGAACCCCTCATTTCTGCCTGGGGTGGGAAGTGGGGTTGGGGGCTAGGGGACGTTCGGGTAGAGAAAGGCCTTTATGGAAAGGGGGCAGGACTTCCCTGGCGGTCCAGTGGTTAAGACTCCTCGCTTCCACTGCAGGGGGCGCACGTTCGATCCCTGGTGGGGGAACTAAGATCCCACATGCCACATGGTGCGGCCAAAAAGAAAGGGCGGGGGCGTGGACCAAGAGGGTGTTCTGTACTCTAAGTGAAATAAGTCAGACAGAGAAAAACAAATACTGTATGATTTCACTTACACGTGGAAGCTGAAAAAACAAATGAACAAACAACAGAACAGGAACAGTTATAGACACAGGAAACAAACAGGTGGTTGGGGGGAGGAGAGAAATTAGGTGAGGACAATTAAGAGATACAAACTACCAGTTACGAAGTAAATGCGTAAAGGGTGTGAAATGTAAAACAAGAGGTAGTTGGATGGATGGATGGATGGATGGATGGATGGATGGATGGATAGATAGATAGATAAGGCAACCCCATTAAGCTTAGGGAGGAGACTTGGCCCTAAAAGAAGCAGAGGTAGGACCATCAGTGTTAGTAAGCAGACCTCTCGTGAAAACAGGGAACTGCACAAATCGGCAGCCCTGCTCTCAGACCTGGGAGTCCCCAGATAAGGTAGCCGGGATGTGGAGCCCCCGACTTCTCTTCAGGCTACTCAAGGAGGTGAGAGCTGCGGTCTGAGGCATGTAGATTCGGGTCAGTGGAGGGAGGAATCCCAAACCCTACCCGGACTGGATGCCAGAGTCCTGAATGAGGACTGAGGGAGCCACCAACTCCAGAACAGTGGGGTCGGAGAGTCCCACCCTTGCTGTTACCAGGCGTAGCCGAGCCCCAGATCACCTTTGGCAGAATGAGGCTCACTCTGACTGTAAGCTCAGGTCCCAGGAAGAAGAGGACCTTTTCTGACGGTCATGGGCTCACGTCAGCAGAGGGCAAAGTCCCAGGCAGGGTGCAGAGTCAAGGTAAAGATCCTGAGTGAGGAAATGGAGACTGCTCCATACACAGTGGAGAGAGCTGCATCTCATGCCACCCCTGCCGTTAGCCCCGGGAGGCCCATGCCGCCCCTGCCGTTAGCCCCGGGAGGCCCAGGCAGAGCTGGCAGGCTCAGGTGCCCCTTAACTTCTGCCTGTGGGGTCTGAGGGAGATGAGGGCCTTGGTTTAAGGGCTGGCTGCCCGGTTCAGCAGAAGGGGAGTCCCAGGCCATGATCGATGTCAAGGCACAAATTCTATGTGAGGAATGAGACAACCGACTCCCCCAGAACAGAGGAGACCCCACAAAGTGCCACCTCTGCCTTCACCCTGGGAAGCCAGGTTTAGAGCTCTCAGGCTGAATTGCCCTCTCAGTTCCTCCAAGGGTGGTCTCAGGGACGTCAGGGTTTGGGTCTAATGGGAGAGGCCTCATTCAACATAGGGAAGAAGCCTGGTTCCTAACGAGAGTCAAGGTGGTAACACTGAGTGAACATGAGGGAGCCCCACCCAGAAAGAAGTGAACCACATAGAATCTCATCCCTACTCTCAGACCTGGGAGGGAGACTCAAGCATGGTGACCTGATGAATATCACTCATGTTTTCCCGGACCATGGCAGGGAGGTGAGGAACCTCCTTGATGGGAGTATGGGCTCAGGTGAGCAGCCGGAGGATTTCCAGGTAATCCCAGGATCCAAGGAGAGGACCCTGAGAATTGAGGGGACCACCTACACCACAATAGTGAGGGCCACAGAATCTCTTCCTGCCTGTCAGCATTGCAAGTCCACACACAGTTGTAGCTAGAGAGACAAGAAAATTTTCTTTCTAGCGGGTCTCGGGGAGTTGGGGGCCTTAGTGTGAGGGGATAGACGTCAAGTCAAGACACAGAGGATGTCCAAGTCCTGCTGTGCGTCAGGGTGAGGACACTGAGGGATGATGTAGGTGCAGACCCACCCAAAGCAGTGGGGGCCCACAAACTCCCACACCCCTCAGCCCTGGGAAACCCCAGGTAGAGGTAGCCTGATGTGTCACCCCTCACTTCGGGCCCCAGGGACCCAGGCAGATGTGGGCCTTGATCTGAGGCCAGAAGACTCAGGTGGGCTGAGGGAGGAGCGTAGATGCCGTCTGAGTGAGGGCGAAAGAGGCCAACGATGCCGCAACAGTGGGGTCCCGCGGAGTCCAGCCCCTGCTACCAACCCAGGGAGGGCATGGACGGGGATGACTGGCAGTGACTCACCCTTTCTTTCATCTTGGGGATCTCAGGAAGGTGAGAATCTTAATGTAATGCAAGCGAACTCAGATCAGCAGAGGGAGGATTTCCGGGATTTGCCAGGACTTACGGAGACGATGCTGAGGACTGTGGGGGGAAGTCCACCCCGTGCCAGCGGGGACCGCGCAGAGTCCCTTTCCATTGTCATTCCTAGAGGCGCCCCCGGGCACAGATGTGAGGCAGAAGTGCCCATCAGTTCCCCACTCGGAACTCACAGGGAAGTCAGCATCTTGGTGTGATGGGTCAGCAGAGGGAGGAACCGTAGACCCTCCCCTGAGTGAGAAATGGGGACCGTGAGGGAGGACCACACGTTATAGGGCCTCAGCCTGCCTGCTGCAGCTTTCAGCCTCTGGAGACTAGGGGCGCTGTGGCCAGGTAAGGCCATCCTCACTTCCACTGTTCGGTCTCAGGGAGCTGTGGGCCGTACTGTGAGGAAATGTCCTCAAGTCAAGAGAGAAAGGAGCCCCCAGATCCTCCCAGGAGACCCAGTGGGGACTGTGAATGACGACTGAAGGTAGCACACCCCCCTTCCACCGAATCAAAGGCATAATAAAGAGTCCTGCCCAGGCCTCTGCTCAGCCCTTGAAGGCCCGGAGCATGGTTGTCAGGCGGAGGCTCCTCATTTCTTTGTATCATTTCTAAGGGAGACGAGATCCTTCGTCTGAAGGTGCCGCACCAGGGGCAGCAGGAGGGGTCCCAGACCCTTGGTATCGACAAGATGAGGACGCTGAATGGTTGAGGAGCAACGAGTTCAGGACAGAGCAGGCCCCACTCAACTGTCAGCGCTGTGCACCCCGACAGTGTCCATGACTCAGTTCCTTCTCGTGGGCCCCAGGGAGCTCTGAGGTGTCACCTTTAGAGCAGCACAGGAAAGAGGTCCCGGCCCTACCAAGAGTCGATGTGACAATCCTGTTTGTGAACGAAAGGGACCCTTGGAACCCAGAGAGGGCCTACCCTACCAGGATCTGTGGTCACCGCCGTCAGCCACAGGCAGGGCTGGCAGGCTGTAGCCTGAGGCTCACTCACTCTCGCTTCTTACCCTGGGTTCTCGGGACAGGCTGACCAAGAACAAGAGCCTAGTGGTTCCTAGAGCAGTGCCCTCAAGGAAACGTGCAGAGCGGCCTTCTTCAAGTCAGGGTGGGACCTCCCTGCTGAAGGTGCTCACACCCTCTCACCTTCCCTCCTCCAGGTTCCAGCATCACCTGCTCTCCTGCCCACTCCCCCGCTTGCTGTCCCTGCCCATAGTCATGCCTCGGGGGCAGAAGAGTAAGCTCCGTGCCCGTGAGAAGCGCCACCAGGCCCGGAGGGAGACCCAGAATCACGGGGGTGCTCAGGCCACTGCAGCACAGAGAGAAGAGTCGCCCTCGTGCCCCTCTTCTCCTTCTCAGGGTACTCCCCCGAGCTCCCCTGCTGCTGGCACTCGCCAGGAGCCTCAGGGAGCCCCAGCCACTAGCTCTCGTGCTGCAGGGGTTTCAGGCCCAGGATCTGATGTGCGCGCCAAGGGCCCGGTTCAAGCAAGGAAAAATTCCTCCCGCGCCTCAGCCTCTGGTGAGAGCTTTCAGAGAGATCCTCTAATCAAGAAGGTGGGAATGTTGATAGAATTCCTGCTGGAGAAGTATACAATGGAAGAGCCCATTATAAAGGCAGACTTGCTGAAGCTTGTGAACAAAAGGTACAAGGGGAAGTTCCCTGAGATCCTCAGGAGAGCTGCTGAGTGCGTTCACCTGATCTTTGGTCTTGAGTTGAAGGAAGTCAAGCCGGGTGGTGATTCCTATACCCTTGGCAGCAAGCTACATGTCAGCGATGATGGGCGTCAGAGCAGTGGCGGGCGGTTTCAGAAGAATGGGCTTCTGATGCTTCTCCTCGGTGTGATCTTCTTGCGTGGCGACCGCGCCTCTGAGGAGGAGATCTGGAAATACCTGAATGTTTTGGGTGTTTATGTTGGAAGGTGTCACATAATCTTTGGGGAGCCCAGGAAGCTTATCACAGAAGATCTGGTGCAGGAAAAGTACCTGGTGTGTCGTCAGGTGTGCGACAGCGATCCCCCGCGCTATGAGTTCCTGTGGGGCCGGAGAGCCCGTGCTGAAACCACCAAGATGGAAGTCCTGGAGTTTGTAGCCAGGGTCACTGGTACCGTCCCCAGTGCCTTTCCAGCCCATTATGAAAAGGCTTTGAGAGATGAGGAAGAGAGAGCCCAAGCCCGAGCCCGAGCCCGAGCCGCAGCCAGGGCTGGTACTCGAGTCAAGGCCAGTGCGCCTTCCAAGGTCATGTCTAGCAGTTCCTCCCACCCTTAGTGAGGTCTGAGGCAGCTTCTTCACTTTGTGTTTGACCAACGCTGCCAACCTTTTCAGTAGTGAGAGGCTAAGCTGGGGCTGGAAAGATCATAATATATATCTTCTTTGTGTTCCTGTTTTACACTAGTATCTTTCAAATGTTGTTTCTTTCACTAGAATGTTTCTTTAGATTCAGAATCCAAGTTTATAAATGACATGGATCACATATTTGTTGTTGTTTATCAGGTTTAAGCGTAAGAGTTTAGGTACTGTGTAGTACGATGTGAAAACTCCTTGCATGTTTCTGGGGTTCTGGACTGAGATAATATGGCTTTGGAATAGGAATTTTCTTGGGAATGTGAAAGAATGCTGTGGTTTTAAAATGAAAAGCAAAGTAAAGTTTAGTCAAATTTTGGTTTGTCTTATTCACCTTTGTCTTTCTCTTTGTAAAATTCAAAGATATACACCTAGATGTCCTTAGCTTATTCAAGAATGCCGACAAAATTGGATAGTAATAAGTTACATTCCTCACTCAGTGCCTCATTGATTCCCATCTGTAATTGAGCATCTGCTCTTTGGAAGGTTCTGTGCTGGTAGTGATGATGCTAAGATAAAAAAGACCCTGCACTTGCCTGTAGATGTTGAGAGTATAAGAGCAGCTATTATATAAGGAAGGTGGTGTGATGGAAAAACCCAGTGAGGATGGTGGGGAGAGAGTCCAGATGAGAGCAGTGAAGTATAAATTCTCTTAGCCAGAACACTTTGAGGTTTGGTTATTTTGCAAATCCCTCCTTGGGAGGTAATTTTAAGTTGGCTGCATGGTGGGCTAGATGAGGCTGTGATAATGGTGAGCAGGGGTCCAATGCTTTTGCCCCGGTGCAGGTGAACACGGTGCCCAAACAAACCAGGTGTTTTATGCAGATTGTCTCCTTTGTGGTGGGATGCTGAGAAGCCCCTGTGCTGGCACTCTGTGCCCTGGGCTGGAGGAGCCCCAGCCCGCTCCATTAATTAGTTATCGGGTTTTTTTAATTGGAGTATAATTGCTTTACAATGTTGTGTTTCTGCTGTGCAACGAAGTGAATCATCTACACGTATACATATATCCCCTCCCTGCAGGACTTCCCCCCACCCATCTAGGTGGTCACAGAGCACCAAGCTGAGCTCCCTGTGCTGTACAGCAGGTTCCCACTAGCTGTCTATTTGACACATGGTAGTGTACATAGGTCAATCCTAATCTCCCAATTCATGCCACCCCCCCTTCCCCCGTGTCCACATGTCCGTACTCTATGTCTGCGTCTCTGTTCCTGCCCTGCAAAGAGGTTCAACTGTACCAGTTATCTAGATTCCACATATATGCGTTAATATATGAGATTTGTTTGTCTTGAGTGTAATCTGGCAGAACTCCTAAATGGGCCCAGATTTTGGTGGTGATGAAACACATGAAAATCAGGGGGGTTTTGGAAGGCAGGGGAATTATTGGTCCTTGACACAAATTCTATAAGGTTTGATTTGCATCCTGGTGGAACCCCTGCCTCCACAAATGAAACAACATATTCTCTGATAGGGAAAATGTACTCAGGGTTACTTGCTAAGGAGCACTTTGGTTAATTCATCTTTCTTTGTCCTAGAGGCCCGCATAGTCTCTGACATCTCCTGGATAAAATGAAAAATTCCTAGAGATGAGGGTATCTCTAGGACAGAGAAGACCAGTCTCTTCTGGTATGAAAATAAGCATCATAATAACTGCCATGCATGAAAGACCCAGACATCGCCAGCCACTGTGCCAGGTGCTTTACATATATCACATATGTTCCGACAGTTCTATAAGATGAGGCTTATCAAACCCACTTGGCAGACAAAGAACTTGCAGTATTCTCCGGACTGGTAAAGTGACAGAACCGGGAGTACAGCCCGGTCTGAATTCCTCCAGAGCCCATACTGTTCCACTCCTCCCAGCCTGAGGCAGCCCTTCTGTCTCTTAATCCATTTCTCCTCTCACTGCTCCATGACGTCTCTCAGGCAATAAGAAAGAGGAACTTGTAGCCAAAATATTAAAAGCAGGCCTAAAGAAGGAAGGTGAACATGAGAATCAGACACCATTTGGGGATTGTCTGTGGGCTTCTTTTACCTAGGATCCTCCTGCCCCTCGCCCCAGGCTTCCCTGAGAGCTGATTGCCCCGGTCCCAGCACGGGGGTCCAGTCCCAGCACTTTGCGGCATCACAGCGCCCTGCCCCTGGGTCTTCCCCAGTGTGCCCTCGTGTCCAGACTGGAAGCTGACCTGCTGGCCAGCTCTTCTCTGCATCTTCCTCTGGAGGCTGCACTCAGCTCCCGGAGGAACGGACAGCCCATATGCCCTGCCCTCCCCTGACTCGGAGCATCCCGACTCCCCGCAGATCCCGTTCGTCACCGTGGACCCCTGGGACAGCAGCTGCCCTTTCCATGTATCTGTTCACTTCAGACAGTGACGTTTACACACCTCCTCATCCCCACTGGGTGCTTCCACCACATTCTCAGTGTTTGCAAACCTGCTGGTGACGAGACTCTGATTTGGTATGGACTCTACAGGGCCTTGGCTTATAACCCCAAGGCTAGGGAGGCCTTGTTTGAAACAACGTGATATTTGCAGTAGGATTTTAATGAAGTGTCTTCTTTGAATCTGGCCACTGAATCCATACACTGATGAGTGAACTTAATTAAGGGGTCCAAAACCAAAGCCTTCTTCCTAAGTGGTAAAGGAGGAGGGACCAAGGAAATCACTGTGTAAACAAACATCTGCTGAGGCTGAATTCCTAAAAACCCATCTTGGAGTCCTTCTTGGAGGTGGAAAATGGTTCTTTGGCAGACATGCTAGCTTTGAATAACAAGGAAAAGTAATTCACCATCCTCCCAGTAATCCTTGTCTGTATCGGTCCCAGGGGAGATGCTGTTTGTTCAATATGCTTAATGGCACCTGTTCGGGTGTTCAGGTATGTTCAGTCAGGTGATGGGTGGCTATGATTTTGACCATGCAACCAGAAGTTAGGAGAAAATTCCCAGCCTACTGAGGTTACACAGGTTATTGCAATTGGCAATGCAGAAAGGTACTGGTGAAAGCCCTCTCTGCTGAGATGTACAGGGTACTTTTGGAAATTAGATGGAATCCTGTATTTGAAAACATGTCTTACATAGTATGCACAAGAAAAACTTGGTGAATTTCAAGGTAAATTTGGCCTTCTCAGAAACTCCTCCAACTAACTAAGAGGGTTGTTGTCATAAGCAATTGCAGTAGTTGCTCTTTATTGAGCACACACTATACACCAGTTTATGGGAGACTGCAAACCTCATCCACATCCTGTCTTGCTCTCCTTGGGTTCCTGGGGAGACTATATTCCCAGTCCACTTGTAATTAGGAAGGGTCACCTCCAGACCAAGGCACGAGGGAGTCAGTATGGCACCTCTGTGCTTTCTCTTCCATTCAGCAGCAAACAGAGAGAGCCCGTGTTGAGGTGTGGAGCCACGCGACGTACATAGCCGGGATCTCGGAGTCATCTGTGAGCGGTGAGCCTCTGCCAACCTTCATCAGATTTTATGTGCACAAGAAACAGACTTTTGTTGTGTTAAGTCATTCAGATATCAGGTTTTCTCTGTTGCATCAGTTAGCAGTTACTTAATCCGAGTGATACACAACTACTATTTCTTCTCTTAGGCTCATTTAAATGTTTTAATGACAGAGCTAATCATAGCATATATATTCTTCTTATAAAAGCTTCTTACACACATAAATCACAATCTCCCCCCTTACAACATTGCTCGAAAATTCAGCCCCCTTTTCAAAAGTAACCACAATTAACTGTCTGGTGTGTGTCATTCTAAAGCTGATTTGAGGCTTCTTTGTACATAGATGTGCTACAAAAATATGTTGAATTTTTAAAAACACAGGGGCCACAGTGTACATATTGTTCTGTGACTTGCTCTTGTAACTTAATGGAAGTGATTGCAAGATCTTTCTGTGACAGCACTTATAAGACCCACCTCACGTTTTAAAACTGTCATCACCATTAGAAAAGGTCCCAGCCAGCCCTCTGGTCCTAAGCTACAGCGTGAAGTAGAGCCCCTCAGCCAACCTGTAGATCTGTGAGAACAAACAGTTGTTGTGTTAGGATGCTACGTTTTGTGGCTCTACATTGGGCAGTGGAAGTTTACTAATAAGTACATTAAGGGCTAGCAGTTCATATTTTAATTTTTTTATGTTCTTTGTCTTCCACAGGGAGCACATACTATTCCTAAAAATATTTTTAAGGTTAAGAAAAATAAACTTCAAAAGGCATGGGAAATTCTAATTTCAGACGTTAGGGAAGCCTTTAAAATGGGAAAAATAAGCAAATAATTTACAAAAGAAGAGTGAAGTGACGCATGATTATTTCTCCTACAGAATGAAAACAAAAAGATTACCTATAGACTATTCTCTCTCCAGCTGGTGGATTGATAAAGAGAAATTTTATATCAGAGGATAAGTTCCTGATAGTTCATGAGTTTCAACATAGTTCTGGAGCACGTTTATCTCGCACCATCTAGAAAGGCGATATGTAGTACGTAAGAGCGTGAGATTCTGGAACCAGACACCTGGTCTTTCAATCCCAGCGCTACCATTTACTAGTTGTGTAATCTTGGGTAAATTCCGTAACCTCTTTGTGCCTCTTTTCTTATCTGTAAAATTGTGATGGTAATAATACCTAACTATAAGATTATTTTGTGAATTAAGTGTAGGGCATTCAGCACGGTGCCCACGAATTCATAAGCGTTATATATGTGTTAACTATTATTTTATTATCAAAGCATTTTGCTGAGTTTTCATTGAAGGATTAATTGACATTTAATACAGGAAGAATATGGGCCCTATAGATAACCTTAACACTTAAAAACTACAATGTAGAAATACTAACCTCTGAGAGGGAATCTGTCACATCTGTAGTCCCTAAAGCACTATCAGATGATTTCCATTAATATTAATTAGGTCAATAAAAAGTATTAATGTTTAAATACAAGCCATGGTTATCAGAAAAACTTATTAGCCTTAATACTTCACTCCCCATTTGTATAGGATAAATGAGGTAATTCAAAAGAGAGAGATTTTATTTTTTATCATTAGTAAATAGCTAAGCAGTGAAGAACTGAGGAACTCAGCTTTGACCACATCTTGGACTAAGTGAGATTTAAGGATTGTTTGGTATCCAAGGATACCTCTTAATGTAATTTCTGTAAATCTGAGAAGAAAAGAGATTGTGATGGTCTCATTTGAGAGTAATATGTGGAAGAAGGACCAGAATACGTTGGAAATGCTGCCTAATCAAAGCGTTGTTTTCATGTATATTTTATAGTTTTTAAGTGATTTTTTTAGCTTAATGTTTTGTAGCTGGAACATTTTATGTCATAATTACTAGTCTCATCAGAGATTTCATTTTTATTTATACAGATATGTGGAATCTATGATTAGATGTGTGCATTTAGGCCAGTTGGACCTCCTTTATTTTACATCAATGTACTTTTGGAATTTGGAATTCTCCTTTTTCAAGTATAATGCATGTATATCTGGCACAGCTTCCTGCTTGACTCTATTGTTGTGCCTTATGTAAAATGACATTTAGTTTGCTTCTCATTGATTAGAATCAATAACATAAGTCATAATTATGTCCTGGAATAATATGCATTTCTAGTCTGGCTGCACTGTAGGTGGTGGGATATGGCCTGGGAAGCTAATCATCCTTTATCATTTCTTTCCACTTGGGAGAGGACACCCAGAACGCTAAACAATCAACTTCGTAACTGAATGTATAGGATAAAGTTGTTTATAAATTGGGGTCTCTTGTACTAAGGGGAAATATTGAGACCACTCTTTTTGCAAAACATAAATGGAGAACTAAGGCAAAGATAATTCAATCAGAATTTGTGTCATCACCTCAAGATTTCAAGCCAAACCACAAGACTAGTACACTGTAATGTGTATATGTGTTGTGATGTCAATGTCCAATTCAAGTTAACTCTACATTTTATTGATCTGATGAGCACATTTGTTTGCTAAAGCCAAAAGACAATGCAGGTTCCCTGTCAGACTGTTATGATTGAGAGACCCCCTAAATTGTTTGGACTTATTGGCTTAATTATTCCACATTTGGGAATCCATGGAAGGGTCTCTGTTCTGGAACACTGATGCATGTGAGACTGTTGTGACTGTTCTCTCCTTTGCAAAATATTCTGCTGCCTTGGCTTCTGTATTAGTCAAGATAAGCTAGGTTATGTCAGAGTGTCAAATTAATCCTGAAATCTCAGTGTTTTACCACATCAAAGGTTTATTTCTCAACCACACTACATGTTCAGTGGTTATGGGGGAGGGAGGGGCATTTGGGGGTTTTCTCTGGGGCTTACCTATTCACTGAGGCAGGGGAGAGTGGACAGAGAGTCTCTAAAGGGCTGTTCTTTCATTCAGCCAAACCCATCACTTCTTCTCCCATTTCATTGGCTGAAACCAGTCATAAATCCTCGGTTAGCCTCAAGGGGTCTGAAAAATGGAGTTTTCCATGTGCCTGAGAAGAAGGAATATAGAATTGGGTTTGGCGAGCACAGCACTGTCTGCTACAGTTTTTAAGACACTGCCCTGTCCTGGTTCTTCTGCCTCTCAATCTGTTTTTTCTCTGCCTCCTCAATGGACTTCTTTTCCGTCACCCCTTGGGGAACTGGTGCTCCCCAAGTTACCATATCCGGTCCACTATTTTTTTCTCCCCACATCTATCCCCAGGTAACTTCATCCACTCCTCCAGTTCTAACTGCAAACTATCTGCTGCTAACTTCCAGATCTATTATCCCAAGCCCTGACCTACCCACAAAGCTTTAAACATAAATCCAACGATGACTGATTCAAGGATATCTCAAACTCAATGTGAAAAAATACAAACACATGATTTTTTTTCCCAACCTCATTCGTCCTCTTCCTGTATTCTTTGTCCCAGTTAGTGGCAGCATCGTATTTCCAAGTCTAGATTCCTCCCTATCATTCCCACCTCTTAATTTTGTACGCCATCTTAGCTAGGCTGTGCTGTTTAGTCAGTTATCAGTCTAGATGTCCACTGTGAAGTTATTTTTTAGATGCGATTAATAGTTACATCTGTAGGCTTTGAGTAAAGCAGATTGCCACCCATAGTGTGACTGGGCCTCGTGCAATCAGTTGAGGGCCCCAAGAACAAAGACTGAGGTTTCCTGAAGGAATTCAGCCTCAAGACTGCAACACAGGGACTTCCCTGGTGGTCCAGTGGCTAAGACTCCGTGCTCCCAGTTCCGGGGGCCCCGGTTCGATCCCTGGTCAGGGAACTAGATCCCACATGCATGCTGCAACTAAGAGTTCCCATGCCGCGACTAAAGATCCTGCATGCCACAACGAGGACCCGGCGCAGCCAAAATAAATATGTAAATATTAAAAAAAAAAAAAAAAGACTGCAACACAGAAACCCTGCCTGAGTTTCCAGTATGCCTGCCCTGCTATACAGACCTTGGACTCAAGAGTGTAACATCTGAGTTTCTAACCTTGCTCTATGAATTTCAGCGCCCTGACTTCCCCCAGCTAGGGCCTCGGGGAGGTGAGGGCTTGGTTCAGAGGCTGGAGGACTCGGGACCATAGAGGGAGGGGTCCCAGGCTCTGATAGAAGGCACTAGCAGGATGCAGGGACCGCTGACCCCTGACCAGTGGGCGTGCCCGCAGAGTCCCGCCCCTGCCGTCAGCCCTCGGAGACCCCACGCCGCGCCTGATGCGGCTCACCCCGACTTCCGCTTCGGAAGCGAGGAGCCCGACCGGGAGCCGCGGCGTTTGTTCGTCCGAGCGTGGGTTTTCGGGACTCGTCCGGAGCCACGGTGAGGACCTGAATGTAGCCTGAAGGGACCTTCCCTCCCCCCTCCCCCCATAGCAAAGGTGACCCACCTGCATCCCACCCCTGCGATCTTGTTCTTGGAGGCCCCAGCAGAGCTATCGGGCTGAATTCGGCCTAGGATGTCTCAGGCAGAAGGCCTTGGTCTGTGAGAGTAGCGCTGATTCTACAAATGGAGAAGGTCTAAGTCCTAGATGAGGGCCCTGAGTGCTAGTGAGCAGACCTCGACCCCCAAAGCGGGCCACAGTGAGCAGCGCCCCTGCTCTCAGCTCTAGGAGGCCCTAGCAGGGTAGACAGATGTTGAGTGACCTAAATTCCCCTCTAGTGATGAAGGGAAATGAGGGCTACCTCATGACTCCTAAACTCAGGAGAGGAGGCTCCGGACGGAGCTGGCAGGCTGTGGTGCCCCCTCATCTCCTCTGGAGATGGTCTCAGGGAGATGAGAGCCTTGGTCTAATGGAATAAGCCCAATTCCGCAAAGGGACCTAGTCCTCAACAGCATTCATGGTTGTGACACCGAGTGAGGATGGGGGCCCCTCCCACAAGAAACGGGGCAGCATAAAGCACCAGCCCTGTTTTCAGGCTTGGGAGAATTGGGTATTTTGACATGAGTTGCATTCACTTATTCCCAGGACATCTCAGGGAGGTGAGAGACCAGGTCAAAGGGGGCAGCCTCGGGTTGGCAAGGGAGGATTTCAGGTTATGCCAGGTGTCATGGTGAGAACCTTGAGGACTGTGGGGATGTCCCACATGAAAGCATTCAGGCCACAAAGAATCCTCACTATTAGCATCCCTGGGAGACCTCAAGCATAGATGTCAGGCAGAAATGCCCATCAGTTCCCACTACAGGCTAACAGGGAAATAAGGGTCTTGGTCTGAGGAGAGTGGTCCCATGTCAGCAGAGGGAGAAATCTTAGACCCTATCAGGAGGCACATTTAGACCTTGAATTGGGATCTTGTGTGGGACCACAAGGACTTCAGCCTGCCTGCAACAGCTTTCATTCTTGGGAGACCACGTTTAGTTAGATACGGTCATCTTCACTTCCTCCTATTGGGACACAGGCTAGTTTGGCTCTTACTATCATATAGGCATCAATTCAGGCAAAAGTTGAGCTTCTCTACCAGGAGCCCAATTGAGGAACCTGAGTGAGGACTCAAAGTGTCCAGCCCAACCCTTGGATTTCAGCCCAAGAAATCTCTGGGAAGGACTGTCAGGTAGAGCGTCTGCTTCACTTCTTTATATCACGTCTAAGAGAGGTGAGGTCCTTAGTCTGAAGGTGCATCCACCAGTCAGCAAATGGAGAGTAGTGGTTCCAAGCCTTTTAAGGAGCCAAGGTGAGGACCTTGAATGATGATCGCAACGAACTCAGGATAGAAAGGACCCTACTGAACTCGCAGCTCTGGTGTCCCCTGGCAGGGAGGTGGACTGAGGCACCCCTTCACTTCCTTCTCCTGGATCGCAGGGAGGTTTGAGGTGTCAGCTTAAGAGTAGCAGCGGGGAGGGTGCCCAGGCTCTGCAGAGACCTGACATGATAATATTGAAGATGAACCGAGAGGACCCCACTGCCAGCACCTGTTGTCACCTGAGTAAATCCAAGGCAGGGCTGATAGGATGTAGAGTAAAACTCTAAGGCCTCTGTGTTTCCTCTATGGGATCCTGGGAGGACAGGCTGACCGGGAAAACAGGAACCTTGTGGGTTCCCAGAGCAGTGCCCTCAAGGAAACTTGCAGAGGCAGCCTTTGATAAAGCCAAGGTGGAATCTCCCTACTTTAAGGTGCTCACGTCATCTCATTCTCCAGCCTCCAGGTGTCCAAATCACCTGTCATTGGCCCACACTCCTGTCTGCTGTCCCTGACCACAGCCACCATGCCTCGTGGTCAGAAGAGTAAGCTCCGTGCTCGTGAGGAACGCCGCCGTAACAGAGGTGAGACCCAAGGTCTTAATGCTCAGGCCACCACAGCAGGGGTAGAAGAGACCACTTCCTCACCCGTTTCTGTTTCTCAGGGTACTCTCCCGAGCTCCGCTGCTGCTGGCACTCGCCAGGAGCCTCAGGGAGCCCCAGCCACTAGCTCTCGTGATGCAGGGGTTTCATGCCCAGGATATGATGTACGTGCCAAGGGCCAAGTTGAGGAAAGTAAAAATTCCTCCCAGGCCTCAACCTCCAGTGATCCTGGAAAGGATCTTGTAACCAGGAAGGCAGGGATGTTGGTGCAGTTCATGCTGTGTAAATATAAGATAAAGGAGCCCATTAAAAAGGGAGAAAAGCTGAAGATTGTCAACAAAAGGTATAGGGAGCACTTCCCCGAGATCCCCAGGAGAGCCTCCGAGTGCATGGAGCTGGTCTTTGGCCTAGAATTGAAGGAAGTCAAGCCCAACAGTCATTCCTATGCCCTTGTCAGCAAGCTAGATCTCACCGATGATGGGCGTCGGAGCAGTGGCGGGCGGTTTTGGAAGAATGGGCCCCTGATGCCTCTCCTCGGTGTGATCTTCTTGCATGGCGACTGCGCCTCTGAGGAGGAGATCTGGGAATCCCTGAATGTTTTGGGTGTTTTTGATGGAAAGAGGCACTTCATCTTGGTGGAGCCCAGGAAGCTTATCACAGAAGATTTGGTGCAGGAAAATACCTGGTGTATCATCAAATGCGTGACAGCGATCAAGAGCCCAAGTTGAAACCAGCAAGATGAAAGTCCTGGAGTTTTTGGCCAAGGTTGATGATAGGGTCCCCAGTGCCTTCCCATCCTGGTATGAAGAGGCTTTGAGAGATGAGGGAGAGAGAGCCCGAGCCAGGGCTGCAGCCAGGGCTGGCACTACTGCCACGACCAGTGCACATTCCAGGGCCACATCCAGTCGCTCCTGTCACCCCTAGTGAGGTAGAGGCCGATTCTTCACTTTGTGGTTGGAAAAGCCTGTTAACCAGTGTTCCTGATATGCATAAATTCCTGTTGGCTTATTTTTTTGGTAATTTTCAAGTGATCTTCTTTTCAAAAGAAAGTTTATTTAGATTCAGAACAAGCTTATGAATGACATGGGCACACACTTATTGCTCTTTATCAGATTTAGAAGTAAGAATTTTGTTTTTTGAAATACAAATTGAAAATTTTTAAATCATCGATGTGATCCAGAGCAAGACTGCATGGAATTGGAATAGGGATATTCTTGGTAATGTGAAAGAACTCCCCAGTAAAATAGGATAAGAAGATAGAGAAAACAAATTAAAATTGTTCACCCATGGGTTTGGCGTACTCCATTCAGTCTTTCTTTTCCAAAATTTAGAAGATATACACCTTTTAAAGTTAGGAAAGATATATACCTTTTGCATTTAGGATGTGCTTAAATTATTCAAGAAAATATGATTTTATGGGACTGTAAATTGATGCAGCCACTATGGAAAACAGTATAGAGGTTCATGAAAAAATTGAAAATAGAACTACCGTGTGATCCAGCAATTCCACTCCCGGAAATTTATCTGAAGGAAAAGAGAACAACAACTTTTTTGAAAAGATATCTGCACCTCCCCATATTCATTTATTTACCATAACCAAGACATGAAAACAACGTCAGTGTTCATTAATGGATGAATGGATAAAGAAAATGTGATACACACACACTCACACACACAGTCATACTCTCATTCTCCCTCGGATATTATTCAGCCATTTAAAAAAAAAAAAAAAGGAAATCCTGCCATTTGCAATAACACAGAGGGACAGACAAAGACAAATACTATATGATCTCACTTATATGTGGAAATTAAAAAAAAAAAAAAAAAACACCCAGAGAACAGATTGGTGGTTGCCACAGGTGTGGGGTGGAGGATGGATGAAATGGGTGTAAATGGCCAAACGGTACAAACCATTTACAAAATAAAGAAGTCCTGGGGCTGTAATGTACAGCATGGCGACTATAGTTAATAATACTGTATTGTATATTTGAAAGTTGTTAAGAGAGTAGATCTTTCTTAATTGAGGTATAGTTGATGTACAATATTTTATAAGTTTCATGTACACAACAGAGTGATTCACAATTTTTAAAAGTTATATTCCATTTACAGTTATTGAAATATTGGCTATATACCCTTGGTTGTGCAATATATCCTTGTAGCTTATTTATTTTTATTTATTTTTAATTTTTTTGCGGTACGCCGGCCTCTCACTGTTGTGGCCTCTCCCGTTGCGGAGCACAGGTTCCGGACGCGCAGGCTCAGTGGCCATGGCTCACGGGCCCAGCCGCTCCGCGGCATGTGGGATCTTCCCGGACCGGGGCACGAACCCATGTCCCCTGCATCGGCAGGTGGACTCTGAACCACTGCGCCACCAGGGAAACCTGCTTATTTATTTTATACATAGTATTTTGTATCTCTTAATCCCCTATCCTTCCCTGCCCCTCCCCCTTCCCTCTTCCCACTGGTAACCACTAGCTTGTTCTCTATATCTGTGAGTCTGTCATATTTCCCTAGTTTGCTTTATTTTTGAAATTCTCCATATAAGTGGTATCATACAGTGTTTTTCTTCCTCTACCTCACTTATTTCACTTAGCATAATACCCTCCAACTCCATCCATGTTGTTGCAAAATGGCAAAAGTTCATTCTTTTTTATGGCTGACTAGTATTCCATTGTGTGTGTGTGTGTGTGTGTGTGCGCGCGTGCGAGTGTGTGTGTGTGTAAAGAAGATGTGGTATATACATCTTGGCAATTGTTGGTAATGTTGCTATGAACATTGGGGTGCGTGCATCTTTTCGAATTAGTGGTTTTTTCCTTTTTTAACAGTAATTTAAAGTTTATTCTGGCTATAATGCAGGTTATTCTGACTTTAAGGTAGCATACCTGGCATACTTCTGAGTCCGTTCCGAGAAATTCTTTTGTACTTCTCTCTCTCTGTTTTATAGATCCATGCAGTCTATGGCACTAGGGGGGGTCATCTGGGTTTGGATCATATAGCAGTGAACAAATGGATGAAAGAACGTTAGAAACGATTAAAGGAGGAGACCACTGTGATCTTAGAATATTGAGACAAATGCTGCCATTAGTGTTAATGTCTGAATGATAAATTCTTGTTGCAAATGCAACCTTAGGTAGTTTGAAGGGGTAGTCTGTAGGAAAATGAATTGTCAAAAGGAATACACCACCTTGATACGGGTTTTCATTAGCTTCCATAATTGTGGCTTGCCAATGAAACATATTATCCCCAGCTGGACCTGCAGAGCAGCGTGCTGGAGGGTCAGGGGCCAAATCACTAAGTTCCTTATTAATCCCTTTCAGCACCATAGTCTGTGCTGTTCCTCTGGCCCCTCACAGTCCTGGTGTGTGCTCAAAGATCCGGTCAAAACTCTTGATTATCTGGGCGGCTGGGAAGGACTGTCTCTTCATCCTATCCTGGCTCTGCCAGACACAGGCACCTTCTTTCTAAACAGAGAGGTTGGACTGGGAGGGTGGGGTCAGAGGCATGTAGACGAAGCTGGGGGGAAGGGTAGATGAGCGGTGGAAACCCTCAGGCTCAGAGAACCATCGAGAACCTGAAGGAGACCATCCAACTTAGTGAGGGGGTGGGGTTGTTGTTTTTTGTTTGTTCGTTTGTTTCTTTTGGATACATACCCAGGAGTGGAATTGCTGGGTCATATGGTAGCTCTATTTTTAGTTTCTGGAGGAACCTCCATACTGTTTTCCACAGTGGCTACACCTATTTACATTCCCACCAACAGTGTACAGATCTCCACGTGCTTGCCAGCATTTGTTATTTCTGTTCTTTTTGATGATGGCCATTCTGATAGGTGTGAGGTAATACCTCATGGTAGTTTTAATTTGCATCTATCTGATGATTAATGATGTTGACCATCTTTTCATTTGCCTGTTGGCCACCTGTATGTCTTCTTTGGAAAAATGTCTATTTAGGTCTTCTGCCCATTTTTTCGATTGGGTTATTTGGTTTTTTTTTTTTAAACTGTTGAGTTATATGAGCTGTTTATATATTTTGGATGTTAACCCCTTATTGAGCATATCATTTTGAATTATTTTCTCCCATTCCACAGGTTGTCTTTTCATTTTGTCAATGGTTTCCTTTGCTGTGCAAAAGCTTTTAACTTTAATTATATTCCATTTGTTTGTTTCTGCTTTTATTTCCTTTGCTTTAGGAGACAGATCCAAAAAAATATTGCTATGATTTATGTCAAAGAGTGTTCCACCCATGTTATCTTCTAGGAGCATTATGGTTTCCACTCGTATATTTAGGTCTTTAATTGGTTTTGAGTATATTTTTGTATGTGGTGTTAGAGAATGTTCTAATCTCATTCTTTGACGTGTAGCTGGACAGCTACACGTCAAAGAATGAGATTAGAACATAAACAGAATTTGGTGATACAACAAAAGGAAATATGCATTTACATTTGAGCCAGTAACTCCAATTTTTCAGAAATTAACCGCGAAGGCACATCCACAACAATGTGAAAATACTGCAATGTCCGTGAATATATTAATTGATAAAAACATGGTATATTCACAGAGTGGAGCACTATACTATGTAGCTATAAAAAAGAATGAGCATGATCTTTGTAAACTAATATGGGGTGCTTCCAGGATAGTTATGGATATAGATATATAAAAGAATGTGTGAGTTTGGGGCTAATGTCAGTGATACCAAGCCCAGTGCCTTCCCATCCTGGTATGAAGAGGCTTTGAGAGATGAGGAAGAGAGAGCCTGAGCCAGAGCTGCAGCCAGGGCTCATACTGCTACGCTGGCCAGTGGGTGTTCCAGGGCATGTCCCAAAGCTCCTCCGGTCCCTAGTGAAGGCTGAGCGGATACTTCACTTTGTATTTAAAGGAAGCAGTCAGTCTCCCAACTAGTGGAGGGCCAAGGTGGGGCTCATGGGAACACAACATATATTTGTGTTCCTAGACAATATGCACAAATAGGAGATTTTTCTTTTTTCTATTTTTAAATGTTGTTCCTTTCAATTAAAGATGTGTTTAGCTTCAGAGTCTAAGTTTATTAATGACATGACTCACACATTTAGTGCAGCTTATCAGGTTGAGAAATAAGAATTTTGGTATTATGTAACACAAACTGGAAATCCTCGAATCATTTCTTGTCATTCGGAACATTGGAATATGGACTTTTTGTGAAAAAGGAAATTATTCCACAGTAAAGTCTGTGTGATCATGAGATACAGAAAAAAAAACTGAAGAGGTATTCACTTCTTGGTTTGTTTTATTCCTTTTAGTCTTTCTTTGTAAAATTGAAGTATATATACCTGGATTCGGTTAGCTTATTTAAGAATGTGGGAGAAGTGAAATCACAGTATTTTGCCTTCTTGCACACGTGCTCTTTTTTTTTAATTTATTAATTTTTAGCTGCGTTGGGTCTTGGTTGCTGCAAGGGCTTTCTTTAGTTGCGGCGAGTGGGTCTACTCTTCATTGTGGTGCGTGGGCTCCTCACTGCGGTGGCTTGTCATTGCAGAGCACGGGCTCTAGGCACGTGGGCTTCAGTAGTTGTGGCACGTGGGCTTCAGCAGTTGTGGCTCGCGGGCTCTAGAGCACAGGCTCAGTAGCTGTGGCGCACGGGCTTAGTTGCTCCGCGGTATGTGGGATCTTCCCGGACCAGGGCTTGAACCCGTGTCCCCTGCATTGGCAGGCGGATTCTTAACCACTGTGCCACCAGGGAAGCCCTGATCTTTAATTGTTCAAATACCAATTTAGCGTCTGCTCTTCAGAAGGCTTTTGGATGGTACTGGGGATGCTAAGAAACATAGACCCAACCCCTGCCTGTAGAATTCTAGAGTCTAAGAGCAGCATTCATAGAAAGCAGCTGGTGAACGAAGATCTAAAGGCCCAATAAAAATCAGGGGTAAGAAGTGGGGGTTGAGGGGTTCCTCATGAGGAGTCTAGTGTAAATGTCCTGATGCAAGGCACTTTGAGACTTTAGGACAATATAAAAGTCCTGCAGTGGGAGATAATTTTAAGTTAGGCCGTATGGTGAGCCAGCCAGTGAGGCTGTGGAAACACTGAACAGGGGCCAGACCCTCAGATGGTGGGTCTCAGAGTTGAGAGACTTAAGCCTGGAATGGAAAACTGCCCTTAACAGTTACTTTGAAACCATGAGTAAACCAGAGAGAAATCTCCACCCGGGGCAGGGATGGAACGTGCCCCATGCTCCTGTCCCAGTGCAGGTGAACACAGTGCACAACCTAGGTGTTTTATGCACATCATCTCCAAGGAGTGTCTTTGAAATAAAGGTGACAGTAGTCTGAAACTGGAAACTCAGAAGCCAGTGGGCTGATACTCTTTGCTGGGGGACAAGGAGTCAGAGCCCATTCTATTAAAAGGGCATTCGCATTCAGTTTTGTTTTTTTTTTTTTGGTTGTAATTCCGCAAAGTCTACGAGAGGTGTAGATTTTCGGTGACGGTAAAATTAATGACGATAGGGGTTGTTTAGTTTAGATGAAAGGGCAGCTTGGAAGGAAGAAAGAGTTAGTCTTGGAAGCAAATTCTAGAATATTTGAATTTCATTCAGTTGGAAGGAAAATATAATTTTCATATTTGATTTATTGGGGAAATTAAAGATTCTTTGTAAACAGCATTTTGGACTGATTTGGTGTTCCATGTCCTAGAATGCCACATATTCTCTGATATCTCCTGGATTTAAAAATTCCTTCAGGGTGGGTGGTATCGTCTGCAGCCAAAATAATCATAATCATGGTAAAAACAGACATTGTGTAAAGTCTCAATGTGGTCCAGGCGCTGTGCCAGGTGTTTTACATACATTACCTGCATGCCACTAGCCCTGCAAAATAGGGCTTAACAAAGCCACTTCACCTGAGGCTCACAGAGCTTGGTGATGGACCTGAGTTCACACAGCTAATAGGTCACATGGCCGGGACTGGACCTCTGGTCTGAATTTGTCCAGAGCTCGCGCCATTCCACTCCTCCCAGCCTGAGGCTGATCATGAGTCAGTTAATTCACTGTCTTCTACCACTTCAAAATGTATCTTGAGTGATGAAAAGAAGGACTCTGTGACCAAAACACTGGATTGGAATACATACCCACAGCAGTACAAATACGGAAATAAACAAGAGATATGAATAAAGGAGAGAAAGAGATAATGCTCGGTAACAATATGATCATCTGCATGTGCAAAATCAGATACCCTCAAATGATCAGGGGCTTACAAGATTATCTGGCTCTATCCTTCTATGTAGAAAGTAAATATTTTAGAACTACCCTAAGTCTGGCTGGTGAAGAGAAGGAATATATCAGCTTTTTTTCTCTGACAGCGTAACATCTGTCCTGAGGTCCTTAATTTGTGCTGCATTTTCCTAATCTTACATCACTTTCGGGACAGAGACCCATTTTCTCCCGAGATTTGCAATAGGGTGACTGGTCAAATGTTTGTAGGAATATGCGTTTCCCAGGAAGCCTTTAATCAAGAGACAGAAGCTGATATAAGAACCCCCATGAATGAGGACCGAGGAGACGATCACCCCTGAATATAGGAGTTATCCAAAGACTAAGGAGAGTGACCTCAGTTCCGTAGAAGGAGGAGTGCCAGGCTTTGTTAGATGTAGTGAGCACGTTGAGTGAGGAATCATGGAAGGACCCAGCCAGAACAGTGAGGTCCAATAGAGTTGCATCCCTGCTGCCTGTTCTTGGAGGCCCCAATGGACTATGGTCATATGAGGATCACCCTGACTTTCAACTTGGAATTCTTAGGAGAGTAGGACCTTGATGTAAGACAAGCAGCTTCAGGAAAGCAGAGAGTGGAGTTACAGGATTGATCATGTGTCAAGGTGAGGATCTGAATGTGGACTAAGGGTAGCACGCACAGCATAAAAGGAGGCCCCGGAAAAATCTCTGATGCTGTCATCCCCGGGAAGCTCTGGCCATAGATGTCAGGTTGATTTCAGCCTGGAAAGTCTCAGTGAGGTGAGGGTCTCTGTCTAATGGGGTTGGCCTCAGTTTTGCAGAGAGAGAGATAGAGACCTGAGCCCTAACAAGAATTCATGTGACGATGCTGAGTGTTATGAGGGGACCCCCAAAAGCAGAGGGGGCCAAATAGAATTCTGTACAGTTCTTAGCCCTGGGAGACCCAGAAGAGCTACTGCTGAGTCATCCCCTCATTCCACCCGAGTGATCTCAGGGAGGGAAGGGCCTCATCTAGCAGGATCAGACTCCAGTTCTGCAGAGGGGGACGTCTTGGCCATAACCAGAGTCAAGGTGAGGACCCTCAGTGCTAATGAGGGGGTCTCTCCCCCAAGGAGGGAGGCTCACAGGGTGGCGCCCGTCTTGTCAGGCAGAGATGGTCGAAGCAGCGCCCTGACTTCCCCCCACTAGGGCCTCGGGGAGGTGAGGGCTTGGTTCGGAGGCTGGAGGACCCAGGACCATAGAGGGCGGGGTCCCGGGCTCTGATAGACGGCACCAGCAGGACGCAGGGACCGTTGACCCCTGAACAGTGGGCGTTCCCGCAGAGTCCCGCCCCTGCCGTCAGCCCTCGGAGACCCCACGCAGCGCCGGATGCGGCTCCCCCGACTTCCGCTTCGGAAGCGAGGAGCCCGACTGGGAGCCGCGGCGTTTGTTCGTCCGAGCGTGGGTTTTCGGGACTCGTCCGGAGCCACGGTGAGGACCTGAATGTAGCCTGAAGGGACCTTCCCTCCCCTCTCCCCACTTAAGAAAGGTAACCCCCCCGCCTCCCGCCCCTGCCTGCCATCAGCAGCGTGGGACCCTGATCTGACGTATATGCCAGAGGAGTTGCCGTCTGGAGGGCCTCAGAGAGTGGAGGGCCTTTGTCTAGAGGGGCCGGCTTCTTAGGCAAAGGGTGTAGTCTTGTCCCCAGCAGGTGGAAAGTGGGACCTTCAGAGCTGACGACGGTCCCTCCTTCCTAAAGGCGTGACTGCACGGGGCCCCCTCCCGCCTTCACTCGCGCGATGCTCTAGAGTAATTCAGGCTGAGAGAACCCCTCATTTCTGCCTGGGGTGGGAAGTGGGGTTGGGGGCTAGGGGACGTTCGGGTAGAGAAAGGCCTTTATGGAAAGGGGGCAGGACTTCCCTGGCGGTCCAGTGGTTAAGACTCCTCGCTTCCACTGCAGGGGGCGCACGTTCGATCCCTGGTGGGGGAACTAAGATCCCACATGCCACATGGTGCGGCCAAAAAGAAAGGGCGGGGGCGTGGACCAAGAGGGTGTTCTGTACTCTAAGTGAAATAAGTCAGACAGAGAAAAACAAATACTGTATGATTTCACTTACACGTGGAAGCTGAAAAAACAAATGAACAAACAACAGAACAGGAACAGTTATAGACACAGGAAACAAACAGGTGGTTGGGGGGAGGAGAGAAATTAGGTGAGGACAATTAAGAGATACAAACTACCAGTTACGAAGTAAATGCGTAAAGGGTGTGAAATGTAAAACAAGAGGTAGTTGGATGGATGGATGGATGGATGGATGGATGGATGGATGGATAGATAGATAGATAAGGCAACCCCATTAAGCTTAGGGAGGAGACTTGGCCCTAAAAGAAGCAGAGGTAGGACCATCAGTGTTAGTAAGCAGACCTCTCGTGAAAACAGGGAACTGCACAAATCGGCAGCCCTGCTCTCAGACCTGGGAGTCCCCAGATAAGGTAGCCGGGATGTGGAGCCCCCGACTTCTCTTCAGGCTACTCAAGGAGGTGAGAGCTGCGGTCTGAGGCATGTAGATTCGGGTCAGTGGAGGGAGGAATCCCAAACCCTACCCGGACTGGATGCCAGAGTCCTGAATGAGGACTGAGGGAGCCACCAACTCCAGAACAGTGGGGTCGGAGAGTCCCACCCTTGCTGTTACCAGGCGTAGCCGAGCCCCAGATCACCTTTGGCAGAATGAGGCTCACTCTGACTGTAAGCTCAGGTCCCAGGAAGAAGAGGACCTTTTCTGACGGTCATGGGCTCACGTCAGCAGAGGGCAAAGTCCCAGGCAGGGTGCAGAGTCAAGGTAAAGATCCTGAGTGAGGAAATGGAGACTGCTCCATACACAGTGGAGAGAGCTGCATCTCATGCCACCCCTGCCGTTAGCCCCGGGAGGCCCATGCCGCCCCTGCCGTTAGCCCCGGGAGGCCCAGGCAGAGCTGGCAGGCTCAGGTGCCCCTTAACTTCTGCCTGTGGGGTCTGAGGGAGATGAGGGCCTTGGTTTAAGGGCTGGCTGCCCGGTTCAGCAGAAGGGGAGTCCCAGGCCATGATCGATGTCAAGGCACAAATTCTATGTGAGGAATGAGACAACCGACTCCCCCAGAACAGAGGAGACCCCACAAAGTGCCACCTCTGCCTTCACCCTGGGAAGCCAGGTTTAGAGCTCTCAGGCTGAATTGCCCTCTCAGTTCCTCCAAGGGTGGTCTCAGGGACGTCAGGGTTTGGGTCTAATGGGAGAGGCCTCATTCAACATAGGGAAGAAGCCTGGTTCCTAACGAGAGTCAAGGTGGTAACACTGAGTGAACATGAGGGAGCCCCACCCAGAAAGAAGTGAACCACATAGAATCTCATCCCTACTCTCAGACCTGGGAGGGAGACTCAAGCATGGTGACCTGATGAATATCACTCATGTTTTCCCGGACCATGGCAGGGAGGTGAGGAACCTCCTTGATGGGAGTATGGGCTCAGGTGAGCAGCCGGAGGATTTCCAGGTAATCCCAGGATCCAAGGAGAGGACCCTGAGAATTGAGGGGACCACCTACACCACAATAGTGAGGGCCACAGAATCTCTTCCTGCCTGTCAGCATTGCAAGTCCACACACAGTTGTAGCTAGAGAGACAAGAAAATTTTCTTTCTAGCGGGTCTCGGGGAGTTGGGGGCCTTAGTGTGAGGGGATAGACGTCAAGTCAAGACACAGAGGATGTCCAAGTCCTGCTGTGCGTCAGGGTGAGGACACTGAGGGATGATGTAGGTGCAGACCCACCCAAAGCAGTGGGGGCCCACAAACTCCCACACCCCTCAGCCCTGGGAAACCCCAGGTAGAGGTAGCCTGATGTGTCACCCCTCACTTCGGGCCCCAGGGACCCAGGCAGATGTGGGCCTTGATCTGAGGCCAGAAGACTCAGGTGGGCTGAGGGAGGAGCGTAGATGCCGTCTGAGTGAGGGCGAAAGAGGCCAACGATGCCGCAACAGTGGGGTCCCGCGGAGTCCAGCCCCTGCTACCAACCCAGGGAGGGCATGGACGGGGATGACTGGCAGTGACTCACCCTTTCTTTCATCTTGGGGATCTCAGGAAGGTGAGAATCTTAATGTAATGCAAGCGAACTCAGATCAGCAGAGGGAGGATTTCCGGGATTTGCCAGGACTTACGGAGACGATGCTGAGGACTGTGGGGGGAAGTCCACCCCGTGCCAGCGGGGACCGCGCAGAGTCCCTTTCCATTGTCATTCCTAGAGGCGCCCCCGGGCACAGATGTGAGGCAGAAGTGCCCATCAGTTCCCCACTCGGAACTCACAGGGAAGTCAGCATCTTGGTGTGATGGGTCAGCAGAGGGAGGAACCGTAGACCCTCCCCTGAGTGAGAAATGGGGACCGTGAGGGAGGACCACACGTTATAGGGCCTCAGCCTGCCTGCTGCAGCTTTCAGCCTCTGGAGACTAGGGGCGCTGTGGCCAGGTAAGGCCATCCTCACTTCCACTGTTCGGTCTCAGGGAGCTGTGGGCCGTACTGTGAGGAAATGTCCTCAAGTCAAGAGAGAAAGGAGCCCCCAGATCCTCCCAGGAGACCCAGTGGGGACTGTGAATGACGACTGAAGGTAGCACACCCCCCTTCCACCGAATCAAAGGCATAATAAAGAGTCCTGCCCAGGCCTCTGCTCAGCCCTTGAAGGCCCGGAGCATGGTTGTCAGGCGGAGGCTCCTCATTTCTTTGTATCATTTCTAAGGGAGACGAGATCCTTCGTCTGAAGGTGCCGCACCAGGGGCAGCAGGAGGGGTCCCAGACCCTTGGTATCGACAAGATGAGGACGCTGAATGGTTGAGGAGCAACGAGTTCAGGACAGAGCAGGCCCCACTCAACTGTCAGCGCTGTGCACCCCGACAGTGTCCATGACTCAGTTCCTTCTCGTGGGCCCCAGGGAGCTCTGAGGTGTCACCTTTAGAGCAGCACAGGAAAGAGGTCCCGGCCCTACCAAGAGTCGATGTGACAATCCTGTTTGTGAACGAAAGGGACCCTTGGAACCCAGAGAGGGCCTACCCTACCAGGATCTGTGGTCACCGCCGTCAGCCACAGGCAGGGCTGGCAGGCTGTAGCCTGAGGCTCACTCACTCTCGCTTCTTACCCTGGGTTCTCGGGACAGGCTGACCAAGAACAAGAGCCTAGTGGTTCCTAGAGCAGTGCCCTCAAGGAAACGTGCAGAGCGGCCTTCTTCAAGTCAGGGTGGGACCTCCCTGCTGAAGGTGCTCACACCCTCTCACCTTCCCTCCTCCAGGTTCCAGCATCACCTGCTCTCCTGCCCACTCCCCCGCTTGCTGTCCCTGCCCATAGTCATGCCTCGGGGGCAGAAGAGTAAGCTCCGTGCCCGTGAGAAGCGCCACCAGGCCCGGAGGGAGACCCAGAATCACGGGGGTGCTCAGGCCACTGCAGCACAGAGAGAAGAGTCGCCCTCGTGCCCCTCTTCTCCTTCTCAGGGTACTCCCCCGAGCTCCCCTGCTGCTGGCACTCGCCAGGAGCCTCAGGGAGCCCCAGCCACTAGCTCTCGTGCTGCAGGGGTTTCAGGCCCAGGATCTGATGTGCGCGCCAAGGGCCCGGTTCAAGCAAGGAAAAATTCCTCCCGCGCCTCAGCCTCTGGTGAGAGCTTTCAGAGAGATCCTCTAATCAAGAAGGTGGGAATGTTGATAGAATTCCTGCTGGAGAAGTATACAATGGAAGAGCCCATTATAAAGGCAGACTTGCTGAAGCTTGTGAACAAAAGGTACAAGGGGAAGTTCCCTGAGATCCTCAGGAGAGCTGCTGAGTGCGTTCACCTGATCTTTGGTCTTGAGTTGAAGGAAGTCAAGCCGGGTGGTGATTCCTATACCCTTGGCAGCAAGCTACATGTCAGCGATGATGGGCGTCAGAGCAGTGGCGGGCGGTTTCAGAAGAATGGGCTTCTGATGCTTCTCCTCGGTGTGATCTTCTTGCGTGGCGACCGCGCCTCTGAGGAGGAGATCTGGAAATACCTGAATGTTTTGGGTGTTTATGTTGGAAGGTGTCACATAATCTTTGGGGAGCCCAGGAAGCTTATCACAGAAGATCTGGTGCAGGAAAAGTACCTGGTGTGTCGTCAGGTGTGCGACAGCGATCCCCCGCGCTATGAGTTCCTGTGGGGCCGGAGAGCCCGTGCTGAAACCACCAAGATGGAAGTCCTGGAGTTTGTAGCCAGGGTCACTGGTACCGTCCCCAGTGCCTTTCCAGCCCATTATGAAAAGGCTTTGAGAGATGAGGAAGAGAGAGCCCAAGCCCGAGCCCGAGCCCGAGCCGCAGCCAGGGCTGGTACTCGAGTCAAGGCCAGTGCGCCTTCCAAGGTCATGTCTAGCAGTTCCTCCCACCCTTAGTGAGGTCTGAGGCAGCTTCTTCACTTTGTGTTTGACCAACGCTGCCAACCTTTTCAGTAGTGAGAGGCTAAGCTGGGGCTGGAAAGATCATAATATATATCTTCTTTGTGTTCCTGTTTTACACTAGTATCTTTCAAATGTTGTTTCTTTCACTAGAATGTTTCTTTAGATTCAGAATCCAAGTTTATAAATGACATGGATCACATATTTGTTGTTGTTTATCAGGTTTAAGCGTAAGAGTTTAGGTACTGTGTAGTACGATGTGAAAACTCCTTGCATGTTTCTGGGGTTCTGGACTGAGATAATATGGCTTTGGAATAGGAATTTTCTTGGGAATGTGAAAGAATGCTGTGGTTTTAAAATGAAAAGCAAAGTAAAGTTTAGTCAAATTTTGGTTTGTCTTATTCACCTTTGTCTTTCTCTTTGTAAAATTCAAAGATATACACCTAGATGTCCTTAGCTTATTCAAGAATGCCGACAAAATTGGATAGTAATAAGTTACATTCCTCACTCAGTGCCTCATTGATTCCCATCTGTAATTGAGCATCTGCTCTTTGGAAGGTTCTGTGCTGGTAGTGATGATGCTAAGATAAAAAAGACCCTGCACTTGCCTGTAGATGTTGAGAGTATAAGAGCAGCTATTATATAAGGAAGGTGGTGTGATGGAAAAACCCAGTGAGGATGGTGGGGAGAGAGTCCAGATGAGAGCAGTGAAGTATAAATTCTCTTAGCCAGAACACTTTGAGGTTTGGTTATTTTGCAAATCCCTCCTTGGGAGGTAATTTTAAGTTGGCTGCATGGTGGGCTAGATGAGGCTGTGATAATGGTGAGCAGGGGTCCAATGCTTTTGCCCCGGTGCAGGTGAACACGGTGCCCAAACAAACCAGGTGTTTTATGCAGATTGTCTCCTTTGTGGTGGGATGCTGAGAAGCCCCTGTGCTGGCACTCTGTGCCCTGGGCTGGAGGAGCCCCAGCCCGCTCCATTAATTAGTTATCGGGTTTTTTTAATTGGAGTATAATTGCTTTACAATGTTGTGTTTCTGCTGTGCAACGAAGTGAATCATCTACACGTATACATATATCCCCTCCCTGCAGGACTTCCCCCCACCCATCTAGGTGGTCACAGAGCACCAAGCTGAGCTCCCTGTGCTGTACAGCAGGTTCCCACTAGCTGTCTATTTGACACATGGTAGTGTACATAGGTCAATCCTAATCTCCCAATTCATGCCACCCCCCCTTCCCCCGTGTCCACATGTCCGTACTCTATGTCTGCGTCTCTGTTCCTGCCCTGCAAAGAGGTTCAACTGTACCAGTTATCTAGATTCCACATATATGCGTTAATATATGAGATTTGTTTGTCTTGAGTGTAATCTGGCAGAACTCCTAAATGGGCCCAGATTTTGGTGGTGATGAAACACATGAAAATCAGGGGGGTTTTGGAAGGCAGGGGAATTATTGGTCCTTGACACAAATTCTATAAGGTTTGATTTGCATCCTGGTGGAACCCCTGCCTCCACAAATGAAACAACATATTCTCTGATAGGGAAAATGTACTCAGGGTTACTTGCTAAGGAGCACTTTGGTTAATTCATCTTTCTTTGTCCTAGAGGCCCGCATAGTCTCTGACATCTCCTGGATAAAATGAAAAATTCCTAGAGATGAGGGTATCTCTAGGACAGAGAAGACCAGTCTCTTCTGGTATGAAAATAAGCATCATAATAACTGCCATGCATGAAAGACCCAGACATCGCCAGCCACTGTGCCAGGTGCTTTACATATATCACATATGTTCCGACAGTTCTATAAGATGAGGCTTATCAAACCCACTTGGCAGACAAAGAACTTGCAGTATTCTCCGGACTGGTAAAGTGACAGAACCGGGAGTACAGCCCGGTCTGAATTCCTCCAGAGCCCATACTGTTCCACTCCTCCCAGCCTGAGGCAGCCCTTCTGTCTCTTAATCCATTTCTCCTCTCACTGCTCCATGACGTCTCTCAGGCAATAAGAAAGAGGAACTTGTAGCCAAAATATTAAAAGCAGGCCTAAAGAAGGAAGGTGAACATGAGAATCAGACACCATTTGGGGATTGTCTGTGGGCTTCTTTTACCTAGGATCCTCCTGCCCCTCGCCCCAGGCTTCCCTGAGAGCTGATTGCCCCGGTCCCAGCACGGGGGTCCAGTCCCAGCACTTTGCGGCATCACAGCGCCCTGCCCCTGGGTCTTCCCCAGTGTGCCCTCGTGTCCAGACTGGAAGCTGACCTGCTGGCCAGCTCTTCTCTGCATCTTCCTCTGGAGGCTGCACTCAGCTCCCGGAGGAACGGACAGCCCATATGCCCTGCCCTCCCCTGACTCGGAGCATCCCGACTCCCCGCAGATCCCGTTCGTCACCGTGGACCCCTGGGACAGCAGCTGCCCTTTCCATGTATCTGTTCACTTCAGACAGTGACGTTTACACACCTCCTCATCCCCACTGGGTGCTTCCACCACATTCTCAGTGTTTGCAAACCTGCTGGTGACGAGACTCTGATTTGGTATGGACTCTACAGGGCCTTGGCTTATAACCCCAAGGCTAGGGAGGCCTTGTTTGAAACAACGTGATATTTGCAGTAGGATTTTAATGAAGTGTCTTCTTTGAATCTGGCCACTGAATCCATACACTGATGAGTGAACTTAATTAAGGGGTCCAAAACCAAAGCCTTCTTCCTAAGTGGTAAAGGAGGAGGGACCAAGGAAATCACTGTGTAAACAAACATCTGCTGAGGC